>NW_027316030.1:42500-70348 GCF_026437365.1 Eucyclogobius newberryi
GTTTCAGTAGAGTTCACATTTTATCACAAACACGTGACAAAAACACAACTTACAAAAGTTTACACGCTGTCGCTGTTTAGAACTCCAAAGTTGACGTTTAGAGCTCTAAAGTTTAGAGCTCTAAAGTTTAGAGCTCTAAAGTTTAGTGCTCTGACGTTTAGAGTTCCGGAGTTCAGAGCTCTAAAGCCTCTCCACAAACACCAGCCTCTCCACAAACACCAGTCTCTCCACAAACACCAGTCTCTCCACAAACACCAGTCTCTCTACAAACACCAGTCTCTCCACAAACACCAGCCTCTCCACAAACACCAGTCTCTCCACAAACACCAGTCTCTCCACAAACACCAGTCTCTCCACAAACACCAGCCTCTCCACAAACACCAGCCTCTCCACAAACACCAGTCTCTCCACAAACACCAGTCTCTCTACAAACACCAGTCTCTCCACAAACACCAGCCTCTCCACAAACACCAGCCTCTCCACAAACACCAGCCTCTCCACAAACACCAGTCTCTCCACAAACACCAGTCTCTCCACAAACACCAGTCTCTCCACAAACACCAGTCTCTCCACAAACATTATTTTTATGGTCGATTAACTTCAGCTCTAATTTATTTGTTTCACATTAAGATTATTTTTATTCAGAGACAGTTTTATTTAGGCACAAAAACAACAAAACTTTGACAAACAATTCATATTTTATTCCAAACATTTGCATCGTTGTCATGGGCAACACACTTTGAACAGCTTTAAAATCCACAGCAGAAACACAGTGACGTCATCGTTTCAGAAACACAATGACATCATCGTTTCAGAAACACAGTGACATCATCGTTTCAGAAACACAATGATGTCATCGTTTCAGAAACACAATGACCTCATCGTTTCAGAAACACAGTGACATCATCGTTTCAGAAACACAGTGACGTCATCGTTTCAGAAACACAATGACATCATCGTAAACACAGCGACGTCATTGTTTCAGAAACACAATGACGTCATCGTTTCAGAAACACATAGTGATGTCATCGTTTCAGAAACCCAATGACGTCATCGTTTCAGAAACACAATGACGTCATCGTTTCAGAAACACAATGACGTCATCGTTTCAGAAACACATTGACATCATCGTTTCAGAAACACAATGACGTCATCGTTTCAGAAACACAAGTGACATCATCGTTTCAGAAACACATAGTGATGTCATCGTTTCAGAAACACAGTGACGTCATCGTTTCAGAAACACAGTGACGTCATCGTTTCAGAAACACAGTGATGTCATCGTTTCAGAAACACAGTGACGTCATCGTTTCAGAAACACAGTGACATCATCGTAAACACAGTGACGTCATCGTTTCAGAAACACAGTGACATCATCGTTTCAGAAACACAATGATGTCATCGTTTCAGAAACACAATGACCTCATCGTTTCAGAAACACAGTGACATCATCGTTTCAGAAACACAGTGACGTCATCGTTTCAGAAACACAATGACATCATCGTAAACACAGCGACGTCATTGTTTCAGAAACACAATGACGTCATCGTTTCAGAAACACATAGTGATGTCATCGTTTCAGAAACCCAATGACGTCATCGTTTCAGAAACACAATGACGTCATCTTTTCAGAAACACAATGACGTCATCGTTTCAGAAACACATTGACATCATCGTTTCAGAAACACAATGACGTCATCGTTTCAGAAACACAAGTGACATCATCGTTTCAGAAACACATAGTGATGTCATCGTTTCAGAAACACAGTGACGTCATCGTTTCAGAAACACAGTGACGTCATCGTTTCAGAAACACAGTGATGTCATCGTTTCAGAAACACAGTGACGTCATCGTTTCAGAAACACAGTGACATCATCGTAAACACAGTGACGTCATCGTTTCAGAAACATAGTGATGTCATCGTTTCAGAAACACAGTGACGTCATCGTTTCAGAAACACATAGTGACGTCATCGTTTCAGAAACACAGTGACGTCATCGTTTCAGAAACACTGTGACGTCATCGTTTCAGTAGAGTTCACATTTGATCACAAACACGTGACAAAAACACAACTTACAAAAGTTTACACGCTGTCGCTGTTTAGAGCTCCAAAGTTGACGTTTAGAGCTCTAAAGTTTAGAGCTCTAAAGTTTAGAGCTCTAAAGTTTAGAGCTCTAAAGTTTAGAGCTCTGACGTTTAGAGTTCCGGAGTTCAGAGCTCTAAAGCCTCTCTACAAACACCAGTCTCTCCACAAACACCAGTCTCTCCACAAACACCAGCCTCTCCACAAACACCAGCCTCTCCACAAACACCAGTCTCTCCACAAACACCAGTCTCTCCACAAACACCAGTCTCTCCACAAACACCAGTCTCTCCACAAACACCAGTCTCTCCACAAACACCAGCCTCTCCACAAACACCAGCCTCTCCACAAACACCAGTCTCTCCACAAACACCAGTCTCTCCACAAACACCAGTCTCTCCACAAACACCAGTCTCTCCACAAACACCAGCCTCTCCACAAACACCAGTCTCTCCACAAACACCAGTCTCTCCACAAACACCAGCCTCTCCACAAACACCAGCCTCTCCACAAACACCAGTCTCTCCACAAACACCAGTCTCTCCACAAACACCAGCCTCTCCACAAACACCAGCCTCTCCACAAACACCAGCCTCTCCACAAACACCAGCCTCTCCACAAACACCAGTCTCTCCACAAACACCAGTCTCTCCACAAACACCAGTCTCTCCACAAACACCAGCCTCTCCACAAACATTATTTTTATGGTCGATTAACTTCAGCTCTAATTTATTTGTTTCACATTAAGATTATGTTTATTCAGAGACAGTTTTATTTAGGCACAAAAACAACAAAACTTTGACAAACAATTCATATTTTATTCCAAACATTTGCATCGTTGTCATGGGCAACACACTTTGAACAGCTTTAAAATCCACAGCAGAAACACAGTGACATCATCGTTTCAGAAACACAATGACATCATCGTTTCAGAAACACAGTGACATCATCGTTTCAGAAAAATAGTGACATCATCGTTTCAGAAACACAATGACATCATCGTTTCAGAAACACAGTGACATCATCGTTTCAGAAACACAATGACATCATCGTTTCAGAAACACAGTGACGTCATCGTTTCAGAAACACAGTGACATCATCGTTTCAGAAACACAATGACGTCATCGTTTCAGAAACACAGTGACGTCATCGTGTCAGAAACACAATGACATCATCGTTTCAGAAACACAGTGACATCATCGTTTCAGAAACACAATGACATCATCGTTTCAGAAACACAGTGACGTCATCGTTTCAGAAACACAGTGACATCATCGTTTCAGAAACACAATGACGTCATCGTTTCAGAAACACAATGACGTCATCGTTTCAGAAACACATAGTGATGTCATCGTTTCAGAAACCCAATGACGTCATCGTTTCAGAAACACAATGACATCATCGTTTCAGAAACACAGTGACGTCATCGTTTCAGAAACACAGTGAGGTCATCGTTTCAGAAACACAATGATGTCATCGTTTCAGAAACACAATGACGTCATCGTTTCAGAAACACAGTGACATCATCGTTTCAGAAACACAGTGACGTCATCGTTTCAGAAACACAGTGACATCATCGTAAACACAGTGAGGTCATCGTTTCAGAAACATAGTGATGTCATTGTTTCAGAAACACTGTGACGTCATCGTTTCAGTAGAGTTCACATTTGATCACAAACACGTGACAAAAACACAACTTACAAAAGTTTACACGCTGTCGCTGTTTAGAACTCCAAAGTTGACGTTTAGAGCTCTAAAGTTTAGAGCTCTGACGTTTAGAGTTCTAAAGTTTAGAGCTCTAAAGTTTAGAGCTCTAAAGTTTAGAGCTCTAAAGTTTAGAGCTCTGACGTTTAGAGTTCCGGAGTTCAGAGCTCTAAAGCCTCTCCACAAACACCAGTCTCTCCACAAACACCAGTCTCTCCACAAACACCAGTCTCTCCAAAAACACCAGTCTCTCCACAAACACCAGTCTCTCCACAAACACCAGTCTCTCCACAAACACCAGCCTCTCCACAAACACCAGTCTCTCCACAAACACCAGTCTCTCCACAAACACCAGTCTCTCCACAAACACCAGTCTCTCCACAAACACCAGTCTCTCCAAAAACACCAGTCTCTCCACAAACACCAGTCTCTCCACAAACACCAGTCTCTCCACAAACACCAGCCTCTCCACAAACACCAGCCTCTCCACAAACACCAGTCTCTCCACAAACACCAGCCTCTCCACAAACACCAGTCTCTCCACAAACACCAGCCTCTCCACAAACACCAGCCTCTCCACAAACACCAGCCTCTCCACAAACACCAGCCTCTCCACGAACACCAGTCTCTCCACAAACACCAGCCTCTCCACAAACACCAGTCTCTCCACAAACACCAGTCTCTCCACAAACACCAGTCTCTCCACAAACACCAGCCTCTCCACAAACACCAGTCTCTCCACAAACATTATCTTTATGGTCGATTAACTTCAGCTCTAATTTATTTGTTTCACATTAAGATTATTTTTATTCAGAGACAGTTTTATTTAGGCACAAAAACAACAAAACTTTGATAAACAATTCATATTTTATTCCAAACATTTGCATCGTTGTCATGGGCAACACACTTTGAACAGCTTTAAAATCCACAGCAGAAACACAGTGACGTCATCGTTTCAGAAACACAATGATGTCATCGTTTCAGAAACACAGTGACGTCATCGTTTCAGAAACACAGTGACATCGTTTCAGAAACACAGTGACATCATCGTTTCAGAAACACATAGTGATGTCATCGTTTCAGAAAACACAATGACGTCATCGTTTCAGAAACACAATGACGTCATCGTTTCAGAAACACAATGACATCATCGTTTCAGAAACACAGTGACATCATCGTTTCAGAAACACAGTGACATCATCGTTTCAGAAACACAATGACATCATCGTTTCAGAAACACAGTGACATCATCGTTTCAGAAACACAGTGACATCATCGTTTCAGAAACACAATGACATCATCGTTTCAGAAACACAGCGACGTCATCGTTTCAGAAACACAATGACATCATCGTTTCAGAAACACAATGACATCATCGTTTCAGAAACACAGTGACATCATCGTTTCAGAAACACAGTGACATCATCGTTTCAGAAACACAATGACGTCATCGTTTCAGAAACACAATGACATCATCGTTTCAGAAACACAATGACATCATCGTTTCAGAAACACAGTGACATCATCGTTTCAGAAACACAGTGACATCATCGTTTCAGAAACACAATGACGTCATCGTTTCAGAAACACAATGACATCATCGTTTCAGAAACACAGTGACATCATCGTTTCAGAAACACAGTGACATCATCGTTTCAGAAACACAGTGACATCATCGTTTCAGAAACACAGTGACGTCATCGTTTCAGAAACACAGTGACGTCATCGTTTCAGAAACACATAGTGACGTCATCGTTTCAGAAACACAGTGACGTCATCGTTTCAGAAACACAGTGACGTCATCGTTTCAGTAGAGTTCACATTTGATCACAAACACGTGACAAAAACACAACTTACAAAAGTTTACACGCTGTTGCTGTTTAGAGCTCCAAAGTTGACGTTTAGAGCTCTAAAGTTTAGAGCTCTGACGTTTACAGCTCTAAAGTTTAGAGCTCTGACGTTTAGAGCTCTAAAGTTTAGAGCTCTAAAGTTTAGAGCTGTGAAGTTTAGAGCTCCAGAGCGAGGACTGAAAAGAACAAGAGCAAAACAAACATGAGATATTCATTTTTATATTTCATTTCCTCAAACAGAACCAGCTTTTACTTTTCAGTCCAGTTCAAAATGTACTTTTTTGTATTTTTTATGAGATTTCCCCATGTGGGACAATAAAGGAATATCTTACTTTAGTAAAAGAACTTCTTGTTTTAGATGTACTGCAGTAAAAGTACTTCTTGTTTTAGATGTACTGCAGTAAAAGTACTTCTGGTTTTAGATGTACTGCAGTAGAAAGTACTTCTTGTTTTCGATGTAGTGCAGTAAAAGTACTTCTTGTTTTAGATGTACTGCAGTAAAAGTACTTCTTGTTTAGATGTAGTGCAGTAAAAGTACTTCTTGTTTTAGATGTACTGCAGTAAAAGTACTTCTTGTTTAGATGTAGTGCAGTAAAAGTACTTCTTGTTTTAGATGTACTGCAGTAAAAGTACTTCTTGTTTTAGATGTACTGCAGTAAAAGTACTTCTTGTTTTAGATGTACTGCAGTAAAAGTACTTCTTGTTTTAGATGTACTGCAGTAAAAGTACTTCTTGTTTTAGATGTAGTGCAGTAAAAGTACTTCTTGTTTTAGATGTACTGCAGTAAAAGTACTTCTTGTTTTAGATGTACTGCAGTAAAAGTACTTCTTGTTTTAGATGTAGTGCAGTAAAAGTACTTCTTGTTTTAGATGTACTGCAGTAAAAGTACTTCTTGTTTTAGATGTAGTGCAGTAAAAGTACTTCTTGTTTTAGATGTACTGCAGTAAAAGTACTTCTTGTTTTAGATGTACTGCAGTAAAAGTACTTCTTGTTTTAGATGTACTGCAGTAAAAGTACTTCTTGTTTTAGATGTACTGCAGTAAAAGTACTTCTTGTTTTAGATGTACTGCAGTAAAAGTACTTCTTGTTTTAGATGTACTGCAGTAAAAGTAAAAAGTGTCAAACCAAGTGCAGAGTTAAGGCTCATAAACGCTGCTGCTGCACATGTGCAGAACTGTCTAACCCAGAGCAGCTCTTAATAAATAACATAAATAAATAAATACAACAGTTTGAACTCATTTTACTCAAACAGATTTGATCCCGGTTTATTTAGCTTTAAATCATGACAAACTGTTTCCTAGCAACAAAACTCTAATGTCACAGAAATAAAAATATACAAGAACATTTGTGATTTTTGACACTTGATCGGTTTAAATCATTTATAAACTTATTATGTCACAATCGAGCTGGCTCAGGACCAAACACCTGCAACTCAGTCACATGTTCGTCGCCCCCTGCTGGCTCTGAGCAGTCTTTGTGTCCATCGTCGCCCCCTGCTGGCTCTGAGCAGAAAACACAACCCTCCTGAGAAACCCTGACTCTTTTAAATGTCTCTGTACTTAGTGATTATACTGATTATAGTGATTATAGTGTTTTTAGTGTTTTTAGTGTTTTTAGTGTTTTTAGTGTTTTTAGTGTTTTTAGTGTTTTTAGTGTTTTTAGTGTTTTTAGTGTTTTTAGTGTTTTTTAGTGTTTTAATGTTTTTAGGGTTTTAAGTGTTTTAAGTGTTTTTAGTGTTTTTAGTGTTTTTCGTGTTTTTCGTGTTTTTAGTGTTTTTAGTGTTTTTAGTGTTTTTTTCGTGTTTTTCGTGTTTTTCGTGTTTTTCGTGTTTTTCGTGTTTTTAGTGTTTTTAGTGTTTTTAGTGTCTTATTATGATAAAGAAATAAAGAGGGAAAAGTCTGTGTGTGCCCAGAGAACACGCCCAGAGAACACGCCCAGAGAACACGCCCAGAGAACACGCCCAGAGAACACGCCCAGAGAACACGCCTAGAGAACACGCCTAGAGAACACGCCCAGAGAACACGCCCAGAGAACACGCCTAGAGAACACGCCCAGAGAACACGCCTAGAGAACACGCCCAGAGAACACGCCCAGAGAACACGCCCAGAGAACACGCCCAGAGAACACGCCCAGAGAACACGCCTAGAGAACACGCCCAGAGAACACGCCTAGAGAACACGCCCAGAGAACACGCCCAGAGAACACGCCCAGAGAACACGCCTAGAGAACACGCCCAGAGAACACGCCTAGAGAACACGCCCAGAGAACACGCCCAGAGAACACGCCCAGAGAACACGCCTAGAGAACACGCCTAGAGAACACGCCCAGAGAACACGCCTAGAGAACACGCCTAGAGAACACGCCCAGAGAACACGCCTAGAGAACACGCCCAGAGAACACGCCCAGAGAACACGCCTAGAGAACACGCCCAGAGAACACGCCTAGAGAACACGCCCAGAGAACACGCCCAGAGAACACGCCCAGAGAACACGCCTAGAGAACACGCCCAGAGAACACGCCCAGAGAACACGCCTAGAGAACACGCCCAGAGAACACGCCCAGAGAACACGCCCAGAGAACACGCCCAGAGAACACGCCCAGAGAACACGCCCAGTGAACACGCCCAGAGAACACGCCCAGAGAACACGCCCAGAGAACACGCCCAGAGAACACGCCTAGAGAACACGCCCAGAGAACACGCCCAGAGAACACGCCCAGAGAACACGCCTAGAGAACACGCCCAGAGAACACGCCCAGAGAACACGCCCAGAGAACACGCCCAGAGAACACGCCCAGAGAACACGCCCAGAGAACACGCCTAGAGAACACGCCCAGAGAACACGCCTAGAGAACACGCCCAGAGAACACGCCCAGAGAACACGCCCAGAGAACACGCCTAGAGAACACGCCTAGTGAACGCGCCCAGTGAACGCGCGCAGTGAACACGCCCAGAGAACACGCCCAGAGAACGCGCCCAGTGAACACGCCTAGAGAACACGCCCAGGGAACACGCCCAGAGAACACGCCTAGAGAACACGCCCAGAGAACACGCCCAGAGAACACGCCCAGAGAACACGCCTAGAGAACACGCCCAGCGAACACGCCCAGAGAACACGCCTAGAGAACACGCCCAGAGAACACGCCCAGAGAACACGCCCAGAGAACACGCCCAGAGAACACGCCCAGTGAACAAGCCCAGAGAACACGCCCAGAGAACACGCCCAGAGAACACGCCTAGAGAACACGCCCAGAGAACACGCCCAGAGAACAAGCCCAGAGAACACGCCTAGAGAACACGCCCAGAGAACACGCCCAGAGAACACGCCCAGAGAACACGCCCAGAGAACACGCCTAGAGAACACGCCCAGAGAACACGCCTAGAGAACACGCCCAGAGAACACGCCCAGAGAACACGCCTAGAGAACACGCCCAGAGAACACGCCCAGAGAACACGCCCAGAGAACACGCCTAGAGAACACGCCCAGAGAACACGCCCAGAGAACACGCCCAGAGAACACGCCCAGAGAACGCGCCCAGTGAACGCGCGCAGTGAACGCGCCCAGTGAACGCGCCCAGTGAACGCGCCCAGTGAACGCGCCCAGTGAACGCGCCCAGAGAACACGCCTAGAGAACACGCCCAGAGAACACGCCCAGAGAACACGCCCAGAGAACACGCCCACATAGAGTTCATTTACTAATGTAGAGTTATTATATTTATAAAGAGTTTATCTTACTTTACATGTATCTGAGAGAGCGTTTGTTTTTGTAGACGTTAGCGATGACGTTAGCTCCAGCTCTGCGACGACGTTAGCGATGTGATGGCGTTAGCGGCGTTAGCATCACAGAGCAATGAAACTGCAGGGCTCAATGGCAATAGCAGGTTTAGAGTTCATAACTTAACGAGATGTTAGAGTTCATAACTTAACGAGATGTTAGAGTTCATAACTTAACGAGATGTTAGAGTTCATAACTTAACGAGATGTTAGAGTTCATAACTCTGATAACGAGATGTTAGAGTTTTCGCAGCATTATTTCAAATGCGACGTAGCTCAGAGTCATGTGATGCGACCACAGCCTCTCATTGGTCGCTCTCTGATTGTCTTAGCAGTGATTGGTCACTTTTTGCTGTTTAGCTCAATGCTAAACGCTAATGCTACTTTAACAAATGCTACAAGGCCAAAATGTGTCCAAAGGTTTGAAGGTTTGAAGCGACGCTACAGTGGAAGACTCCGGGTCAAAGGTCAGGCTGAGGCTTCACTTTGTCACTTTTACAAAAGTAGAAAGAAAAGTAGAAGTGTCCTTAACACATGTGGTCTTTAAAGTGTCCTAAATGTGGTCTTTAAAGTGTCCTTAACACACGTGGTCTTTAAAGTGTCCTTAATGTGGCCTTTAAAGTGTCCTTAACACACGTGGTCTTTAAAGTGTCCTAAATGTGGTCTTTAAAGTGTCCTTAACACACGTGGTCTTTAAAGTGTCCTTAATGTGGCCTTTAAAGTGTCCTTAACACACGTGGTCTTTAAAGTGTCCTTAATGTGGCCTTTAAAGTGTCCTTAACACATGTGGTCTTTAAAGTGTCCTTAATGTGGTCTTTAAAGTGTCCTTAACACACGTGGTCTTTAAAGTGTCCTTAATGTGGCCTTTAAAGTGTCCTTAACACACGTGGTCTTTAAAGTGTCCTTAATGTGGCCTTTAAAGTGTCCTTAACACATGTGGTCTTTAAAGTGTCCTTAATGTGGTCTTTAAAGTGTCCTTAACACACGTGGTCTTTAAAGTGTCCTTAATGTGGCCTTTAAAGTGTCCTTAACACACATGGTCTTTAAAGTGTCCTTAACGCGTCCTTAACGTGCCTCTGTCTCTGTCCAGGATGTGCAGTCTGTATGAGCGCTGGGACGGAGCTCTGCAGCGCCCCCTTGCAGCGCCCCCTGCAGCGCCCCCTGCAGCGCCCCTTGCAGCGCCCCCTGCAGCGCCCCCTGCAGCGCCCCCTGCAGCGCCCCCTGGAGGCGCTGGGACAGAGTATTTTAGGGCGATGACAGCGTTAAAAGGGTCAGTGACCTGGACTTTTGGAAGTGAATTGTGATTTCCTCCTGGTCAGCGCTGGGGGTCAAAGGTCATAAAGATGGTTTTAGAAGTTTTTGTGCTTTTGCCTCGTCCCTTTTCAGTCGATAAAACAAAGCCTTTAGTCCATTACAGTCCTCATTACAGGTGCTCTTTGGGTGCTCTTCAGGTACTCTTCAGGTACTGTTCAGGTGCTCTTCAGGTGCTCTTGAGGTACTCTTCGGGTACTGTTCAGGTACTCTTCAGGTGCTCTGAGGGTACTTTTCAGGTACTCTTCAGGTACTCTTCAGGTGCTCTTCGGGTACTCTTCAGGTGCTCTTCAGGTACTCTTCAGGTGCTCTACAGGTACTCTTCGGGTACTTTTCAGGTACTTTTCAGGTACTCTTCAGGTACTCTTCAGGTGCTCTTCAGGTGCTATTCAGGTACTCTTCGGGTACTGTTCAAGTGCTCTTCGGGTACTCTTCAGGTACTCTTCAGGTGCTCTTCGGGTACTGTTCAGGTACTCTTCAGGTGCTCTTCAGGTACTGTTCAGGTACTCTTCAGGTGCTCTTCAGGTACTCTTTAGGTACTCTTCGGGTACTGTTCAGGTACTCTTCAGGTGCACTTCAGGTACTGTTCAGGTACTCCTCAGGTGCTCTTCAGGTACTCTTCAGGTACTCTTTGGGTTCTGTTCAGGTGCTCTTCGGGTACTCTTCAGGTACTCTTCAGGTACTCTTCAGGTACTCTTCGGTTACTGTTCAGGTGCTGTCCAGGTACTCTTCAGGTGCTCTTCAGGTACTCTTTAGGTACTCTGCGGGTATTGTTCAGGTACTCTTCAGGTGCACTTCAGGTACTGTTCAGGTACTCCTCAGGTGCTCTTCAGGTACTCTTCAGGTACTCTTTGGGTACTGTTCAGGTGCTCTTCAGGTACTCTTCAGGTACTCTTCGGTTACTGTTCAGGTGCTGTTCGGGTACTCTTCTCCTCAGTGCTCGTTGGGCATGTGGCGGATGGTGTGGAAGATCCAGTCCATCTTGGTGCTCCAGCCGCCGTGATGGGCGTCGTTCATCTGTTTACTGAAGTACTCCAGCGCCTCCTGCTGGCTCTTCTCTGCACGACACACAACACATGATACACAACACACAACACACAACGCACAATGCACAAAACACAACGCACAACACACACAACACACGATACACAACACACACACGACACACAACACACACACAGACACACACACAACACACACACACAACACACGACAGACGACACACAACACACACAGACATAACACACAACACACGACAGACGACACACGACACACAACACACACACACAGACACACACACAACACACACACACAACACACGACAGACGACACACAACACACACAAACACACACACACAACACACGACAGACGACACACAACACACACAAACACACACACACAACACACGACACACACACAACGCACACACACAGACACACAACGCACACACACAGACACACAACACACACACACAGACACACAACACATTTCAGAATACAGGGGATACGACTGTTACTTTTGTCCTAGTTCTAACACGAATGTTAGTGTCTAAGTGTTTTAGTCTGAGCCGTGATTTAGAGAGAACAAAGATCATCTCTGACCAGGACTTCAATAACGTGACCCGGAACCCTGAAGGTCGAGTGTGACCCGAACCCTGAAGGTCGAGTGTGACTTGAACCCTGAAGGTCGAGTGTGACCCGAACCCTGAAGGTCGAGTGTGACCCGAACCCTGAAGGTCGAGTGTGACCCGAACCCTGAAGGTCGAGTGTGACCCGAACCCTGAAGGTCGAGTGTGACCCGAACCCTGAAGGTCGAGTGTGACCCGAACCCTGAAGGTCGAGTGTGACCCGAACCCTGAAGGTCGAGTGTGACCCGAACCCTGAAGGTCGAGTGTGACCCGAACCCTGAAGGTCGAGTGTGACATCGAGTTATTAGAGTGAGACTTTTACACCAGAACTGACCGATGTTTGGCCGAAAATAAAACTGATGCCAAGTCAGAACATGTTTAGATCTGGTCTTGGTCTGGACTCAGGGCCAAAGTCTTCCTCAGACTCACACTAAGGTTCATCTGTCTCTGGTCTCAGGTCTTAGTCTTGGTCCTGGTCCTGGTCCTAGTCCTGGTCCTGGTCCTGGTCCTGGTCTGGACTTACCGAGGGCCAGGGTCTTCCTCAGATACGCGATGTCATCAAAGCTCTGCAGTTCGGGCATGCCACTGCCGAGCATCAGAGAAAACAGGTTTATGAAGAGTGAGGCGTGGCTCCGGATCGCCAGGTACGCCGCGTAACACATCTCCTGGAACCTGAGGAAAGACCTGGTTTAGACCTGGTTTAGACCTGGTTTAGTCCTGGTTTAGTCCTGGTTTAGACCTGGTTTAGACCTGGTTTAGACCTGGTTTAGACCTGGTTTAGTCCTGGTGTAGTCCTGGTTTAGTCCTGGTGTAGACCTGGTTTAGACCTGGTTTAGACCTGGTTTAGTCCTGTTTTAGTCCTGGTGTAGACCTGGTTTAGACCTGGTTTAGACCTGGTTTAGTCCTGGTTTAGACCTGGTTTAGACCTGGTTTAGACCTGGTTTAGTCCTGGTTTAGTCCTGGTTTAGACCTGGTTTAGACCTGGTTTAGACCTGGTTTAGACCTGGTTTAGTCCTGGTTTAGACCTGTTTAGACCTGGTTTAGTCCTGGTTTAGTCCTGGTTTAGTCCTGGTTTAGACCTGGTTTAGACCTGGTTTAGACCTGGTTTAGTCCTGGTTTAGACCTGGTTTAGACCTGGTTTAGACCTGGTTTAGTCCTGGTTTAGTCCTGGTTTAGACCTGGTTTAGTCCTGGTTTAGTCCTGGTTTAGTCCTGGTTTAGACCTGGTTTAGTCCTGGTTTAGTCCTGGTTTAGACCTGGTTTAGACCTGGTTTAGACCTGGTTTAGACCTGGTTTAGTCCTGGTTTAGACCTGGTTTAGACCTGGTTTAGTCCTGGTTTAGACCTGGTTTAGACCTGGTTTAGTCCTGGTTTAGTCCTGGTTTAGTCCTGGTTTAGTCCTGGTTTAGACCTGGTTTAGACCTGGTTTAGTCCTGGTTTAGTCCTGGTTTAGTCCTGGTTTAGACCTGGTTTAGACCTGGTTTAGTCCTGGTTTAGTCCTGGTTTAGTCCTGGTTTAGACCTGGTTTAGTCCTGGTTTAGTCCTGGTTTAGTCCTGGTTTAGACCTGGTTTAGACCTGGTTTAGTCCTGGTTTAGTCCTGGTTTAGTCCTGGTTTAGACCTGGTTTAGACCTGGTTTGGACCTGGTTTAGAGGTTTGGACCTGGTTTAGTCCTGGTTTAGTCCTGGTGTAGACCTGGTTTAGACCTGGTTTAGACCTGGTTTAGTCCTGGTTTAGACCTGGTTTAGACCTGGTTTAGACCTGGTTTAGTCCTGGTTTAGTCCTGGTTTAGACCTGGTTTAGACCTGGTTTAGACCTGGTTTAGACCTGGTTTAGTCCTGGTTTAGACCTGTTTAGACCTGGTTTAGTCCTGGTTTAGTCCTGGTTTAGTCCTGGTTTAGACCTGGTTTAGACCTGGTTTAGACCTGGTTTAGACCTGGTTTAGTCCTGGTTTAGACCTGGTTTAGACCTTGTTTAGACCTGGTTTAGTCCTGGTTTAGTCCTGGTTTAGACCTGGTTTAGTCCTGGTTTAGTCCTGGTTTAGTCCTGGTTTAGACCTGGTTTAGACCTGGTTTAGTCCTGGTTTAGTCCTGGTTTAGTCCTGGTTTAGTCCTGGTTTAGACCTGGTTTAGACCTGGTTTAGTCCTGGTTTAGTCCTGGTTTAGACCTGGTTTAGACCTGGTTTAGTCCTGGTTTAGACCTGGTTTAGACCTGGTTTAGTCCTGGTTTAGTCCTGGTTTAGTCCTGGTTTAGACCTGGTTTAGACCTGGTTTAGTCCTGGTTTAGTCCTGGTTTAGTCCTGGTTTAGACCTGGTTTAGACCTGGTTTAGTCCTGGTTTAGTCCTGGTTTAGTCCTGGTTTAGACCTGGTTTAGTCCTGGTTTAGTCCTGGTTTAGTCCTGGTTTAGACCTGGTTTAGACGTCCTGGTTTAGTCCTGGTTTAGACCTGGTTTAGTCCTGGTTTAGTCCTGGTTTAGACCTGGTTTAGACCTGGTTTAGTCCTGGTTTAGACCTGGTTTAGACCTGGTTTAGTCCTGGTTTAGTCCTGGTTTAGTCCTGGTTTAGACCTGGTTTAGACCTGGTTTAGTCCTGGTTTAGTCCTGGTTTAGTCCTGGTTTAGACCTGGTTTAGACCTGGTTTAGTCCTGGTTTAGTCCTGGTTTAGTCCTGGTTTAGACCTGGTTTAGTCCTGGTTTAGTCCTGGTTTAGACCTGGTTTAGTCCTGGTTTAGACCTGGTTTAGACCTGGTTTAGTCCTGGTTTAGTCCTGGTTTAGTCCTGGTTTAGTCCTGGTTTAGACCTGGTTTAGACCTGGTTTAGTCCTGGTTTAGACCTGGTTTAGACCTGGTTTAGACCTGGTTTAGTCCTGGTTTAGTCCTGGTTTAGTCCTGGTTTAGACCTGGTTTAGACCTGGTTTAGACCTGGTTTAGTCCTGGTTTAGACCTGGTTTAGACCTGGTTTAGTCCTGGTTTAGACCTGGTTTAGTCCTGGTTTAGTCCTGGTTTAGTCCTGGTTTAGACCTGGTTTAGACCTGGTTTAGACCTGGTTTAGTCCTGGTTTAGACCTGGTTTAGTCCTGGTTTAGTCCTGGTTTAGACCTGGTTTAGACCTGGTTTACTCCTGGTTTAGACCTGGTTTAGACCTGGTTTAGTCCTGGTTTAGACCTGGTTTAGTCCTGGTTTAGACCTGGTTTAGACCTGGTTTAGACCTGGTTTAGTCCTGGTTTAGTCCTGGTTTAGACCTGGTTTAGACCTGGTTTAGACCTGGTTTAGTCCTGGTTTAGACCAGGTTTAGTCCTGGTTTAGACCTGGTTTAGACCTGGTTTAGACCTGGTTTAGTCCTGGTTTAGTCCTGGTTTAGACCTGGTTTAGACCTGGTTTAGACCTGGTTTAGTCCTGGTTTAGACCTGGTTTAGTCCTGGTTTAGACCTGGTTTAGTCCTGGTTTAGACCTGGTTTAGACCTGGTTTTGACCTGGTTTAGTCCTGGTTTAGTCCTGGTTTAGACCTGGTTTAGTCCTGGTTTAGGCCTGGTTTAGACCTGGTTTAGACCTGGTTTAGTCCTGGTTTAGACCTGGTTTAGACCTGGTTTAGACCTGGTTTAGTCCTGGTTTAGACCTGGTTTAGTCCTGGTTTAGTCCTGGTTTAGACCTGGTTTAGACCTGGTTTAGTCCTGGTTTAGTCCTGGTTTAGACCTGGTTTAGACCTGGTTTAGTCCTGGTTTAGACCTGGTTTAGACCTGGTTTAGTCCTGGTTTAGACCTGGTTTAGTCCTGGTTTAGTCCTGGTTTAGACCTGGTTTAGACCTGGTTTAGTCCTGGTTTAGACCTGGTTTAGACCTGGTTTAGTCCTGGTTTAGACCTGGTTTAGTCCTGGTTTAGACCTGGTTTAGTCCTGGTTTAGACCTGGTTTAGACCTGGTTTAGACCTGGTTTAGTCCTGGTTTAGACCTGGTTTAGTCCTGGTTTAGACCTGGTTTAGACCTGGTTTAGACCTGGTTTAGTCCTGGTTTAGTCCTGGTTTAGACCTGGTTTAGACCTGGTTTAGTCCTGGTTTAGACCTGGTTTAGTCCTGGTTTAGTCCTGGTTTAGACCTGGTTTAGTCCTGGTTTAGACCTGGTTTAGACCTGGTTTAGTCCTGGTTTAGACCTGGTTTAGACCTGGTTTAGACCTGGTTAAAGGCCATCTCATGCTTCATAAGGAACAAGATGTAATTTAGTTCTTGACTAATCAGCTGTAAGAACTCTGCGCTGTGATTGGTTGGAATGTCAATGTGGGCGTGGTCATAAAACTGTGTTCAAATAAAGGCTAGAGCGCCGGTCGCCATGGTAACCTGCAGTAAACGTCCAGCTCCTTGTTGTGTTTCTACTAAAGAACTCATCATTTTGTCATAAACGGTCCTGGTCCTGGTCCCGGTCCCGGTCCCGGTCCCGGTCCCGGTCCCGGTCCCCGTCCCCGTCCCCGTCCCCGTCCCGGTCCCGGTCCCGGTCCCGGCCCCGGCCCCGGTCCCGGTCCCGGTCCCGGTCCCCGTCCCCGTCCCGGTCCCGGTCCCGGTCCCGGTCCCGGTCCTGGTCCTGGTTCCTGGTCCTGGTTCCTGGTCCTGGTCCCGGTCCCGGTCCTGGTCCCGGTCCCGGTCCTGGTCCTGGTCCTGGTCCTGGTTCCTGGTCCTGGTTCCTGGTCCTGGTCCCCGTCCCGGTCCCGGTCCCGGTCCCGGTCCTGGTTCCTGACCTCTGGAACTCCTTGGTCTTGGTGGACTCTTGAGCTCCTTTGCTGATGACGATGAGAAAATCCTGCGTCAGAACGAAAGGAACTCGCTCTCGTTTGTAACCGAACTTTTTCTTCTTATGATCCAAGAAATGTCCAAAGTCGATGTGGAAGAGCTGCAGAGAAAGACCAGGATTATAACCAGACTAGAGCAGGATCTGAGCAGGATCTGAGCAGGATCTGAGCAGGATCTGAGCAGGTTCTGAGCAGGTTCAGAGCAGGATCTGAGCAGGATCTGAGCAGGTTCAGAGCAGGATCTGAGCAGGTTCAGAGCAGGATCTGAGCAGGTTCAGAGCAGGATCTGAGCAGGTTCTGAGCAGGTTCTGAGCAGGTTCTGAGCAGGTTCAGAGCAGGATCTGAGCAGGTTCAGAGCAGGATCTGAGCAGGTTCAGAGCAGGATCTGAGCAGGTTCAGAGCAGGATCTGAGCAGGTTCAGAGCAGGATCTGAGCAGGTTCAGAGCAGGTTCTGAGCATGATCTGAGCAGGATCTGAGCAGGTTCAGAGCAGGTTCAGAGCAGGTTCTGAGCAGGTTCAGAGCAGGTTCTGAGCAGGTTCAGAGCAGGATCTGAGCAGGTTCAGAGCAGGTTCAGAGCAGGTTCAGAGCAGGATCTGAGCAGGTTCAGAGCAGGTTCAGAGCAGGATCTGAGCAGGTTCAGAGCAGGATCTCCCTCAGACCTGGCCGTTCTCCTTGACCATGATGTTGGAGTTGTGTCGGTCTCCGATGCCCAGGATGAAGGTGGCGACGCAGTATCCAGCGCACGAGCGCGTGAACAGGTCGATTGCGCGGTCGTACCTGGAGAACCAAACACAAGATCTGATTTCTGGAGTAATCTGATTACTGAAACGTCAGGCCACCATCTGATGAGAGGAATCAGATTTATCTTCACGCTTCAGTCAAAAGTCAAACTAATGTTTGAGTAAAATCCACGTTCTGGAAAAACAAACGACTTTAGTGGATTTTATGATTTATCTCCTTCTTAGTTTAATCTTGTCTTTTCTCGACTCGATCGAGATGAAGAATGTGACTGAGTTTGTGACAGTTTGTGTTTGATGTGGACAGAACCAGTGATTACAGCGAGATGATCCATAACCCTGACCCCTGACCTCTGATCTCTGACCTCTGACCCCTGACCTCTGACCCCTGATCTCTGACCTCTGACCCCTGATCTCTGACCTCTGACCCCTGACCTCTGACCCCTGACCTCTGACCTCTGACCCCTGACCTCTGACCCCTGACCTCTGACCCCTGACCTCTGACCCCTGACCTCTGACCCCTGACCTCTGACCCCTGACCCCTGACCTCTGACCCCTGACCATTTGTTTGAGAGATGAACCATAAACCAGGTAAACATCTGCAGCAGTAGGAAGTTTGAGTACTTTGTGTAGTTTGAATACTTTGTGTAGTTTGAATACTTTGTGTACTTTGAATACTTTGTGTACTTTGTGTATTTGTTTGCACTCACGCCTCGCCTCTGTTCTTCTCTTTGATCCAGTGGTGCAGAGTGTTGGAGTTGAACTGCAGCGCCCCCTTCAGGCCGCCTTTACACTGGATCTGCATTATAGTGTAACTGTTCTTCACCGCCTCGATCAGACCCACACAGTCTCCAATGGACAAGCAGCCGTACGGAAGCATCCTGAAACACGTACAACACAGTTACGATCCTGAAACACGTACAACGCAGTTTAAGATCCTGAAACACGTACAACGCAGTTTACGATCCTGAAACACGTACAACACAGTTACGATCCTGAAACACGTACAACGCAGTTTAAGATCCTGAAACACGTACAACGCAGTTTACGATCCTGAAACACGTACAACGCAGTTACGATCCTGAAACACGTACAACGCAGTTTAAGATCCTGAAACACGTACAACGCAGTTACGATCCTGAAACACGTACAACGCAGTTACGATCCTGAAACACGTACAACGCAGTTACGAACCTGAAACACGTACAACGCAGTTACGATCCTGAAACACGTACAACGCAGTTACGATCCTGAAACACGTACAACGCAGTTACGAACCTGAAACACGTACAACGCAGTTACGATCCTGAAACACGTACAACGCAGTTACGATCCTGAAACACGTACAACGCAGTTACGATCCTGAAACACGTACAACGCAGTTTACGATCCTGAAACACGTACAACGCAGTTTACGATCCTGAAACACGTACAACGCAGTTACGATCCTGAAACACGTACAACACAGTTACGATCCTGAAACACGTACAACGCAGTTTAAGATCCTGAAACACGTACAACACAGTTACGATCCTGAAACACGTACAACGCAGTTTAAGATCCTGAAACACGTACAACACAGTTACGATCCTGAAACACGTACAACGCAGTTACGATCCTGAAACACGTACAACGCAGTTACGAACCTGAAACACGTACAACGCAGTTACGATCCTGAAACACGTACAACGCAGTTACGATCCTGAAACACGTACAACGCAGTTTACGATCCTGAAACACGTACAACGCAGTTACGATCCTGAAACACGTACAACGCAGTTACGATCCTGAAACACGTACAACGCAGTTTACGATCCTGAAACACGTACAACGCAGTTACGATCCTGAAACACGTACAACGCAGTTTACGATCCTGAAACACGTACAACGCAGTTACGATCCTGAAACACGTACAACGCAGTTACGATCCTGAAACACGTACAACGCAGTTACGATCCTGAAACACGTACAACGCAGTTTACGATCCTGAAACACGTACAACGCAGTTTACGATCCTGAAACACGTACAACGCAGTTACGATCCTGAAACACGTACAACGCAGTTTAAGATCCTGAAACACGTACAACGCAGTTTACGATCCTGAAACACGTACAACGCAGTTACGATCCTGAAACACGTACAACGCAGTTACGATCCTGAAACACGTACAACACAGTTACGAACCTGAAACACGTACAACGCAGTTACGATCCTGAAACACGTACAACGCAGTTACGATCCTGAAACACGTACAACGCAGTTACGATCCTGAAACACGTACAACGCAGTTACGATCCTGAAACACGTACAACGCAGTTACGAACCTGAAACACGTACAACGCAGTTACGATCCTGAAACACGTACAACGCAGTTACGATCCTGAAACACGTACAACGCAGTTACGATCCTGAAACACGTACAACGCAGTTACGATCCTGAAACACGTACAACGCAGTTACGATCCTGAAACACGTACAACGCAGTTTACGATCCTGAAACACGTACAACGCAGTTACGATCCTGAAACACGTACAACGCAGTTACGATCCTGAAACACGTACAACGCAGTTTACGATCCTGAAACACGTACAACGCAGTTACGATCCTGAAACACGTACAACGCAGTTACGATCCTGAAACACGTACAACGCAGTTACGATCCTGAAACACGTACAACGCAGTTACGATCCTGAAACACGTACAACGCAGTTACGATCCTGAAACACGTACAACGCAGTTACGATCCTGAAACACGTACTACGCAGTTACGATCCTGAAACACGTACAACGCAGTTACGATCCTGAAACACGTACAACGCAGTTTAAGATCCTGAAACACGTACAACACAGTTACGATCCTGAAACACGTACAACGCAGTTACGATCCTGAAACACGTACAACGCAGTTACGAACCTGAAACACGTACAACGCAGTTACGATCCTGAAACACGTACAACGCAGTTACGATCCTGAAACACGTACAACGCAGTTTACGATCCTGAAACACGTACAACACAGTTACGAACCTGAAACACGTACAACGCAGTTACGATCCTGAAACACGTACAACGCAGTTACGATCCTGAAACACGTACAACGCAGTTTAAGATCCTGAAACACGTACAACACAGTTACGATCCTGAAACACGTACAACGCAGTTACGAACCTGAAACACGTACAACGCAGTTACGATCCTGAAACACGTACAACGCAGTTACGATCCTGAAACACGTACAACGCAGTTTACGATCCTGAAACACGTACAACACAGTTACGAACCTGAAACACGTACAACGCAGTTACGATCCTGAAACACGTACAACGCAGTTACGATCCTGAAACACGTACAACGCAGTTACGATCCTGAAACACGTACAACGCAGTTTACGATCCTGAAACACGTACAACGCAGTTTACGATCCTGAAACACGTACAACGCAGTTACGATCCTGAAACACGTACAACACAGTTACGATCCTGAAACACGTACAACGCAGTTTAAGATCCTGAAACACGTACAACACAGTTACGATCCTGAAACACGTACAACGCAGTTACGATCCTGAAACACGTACAACGCAGTTACGAACCTGAAACACGTACAACGCAGTTACGATCCTGAAACACGTACAACGCAGTTACGATCCTGAAACACGTACAACGCAGTTTACGATCCTGAAACACGTACAACGCAGTTACGATCCTGAAACACGTACAACGCAGTTACGATCCTGAAACACGTACAACGCAGTTTACGATCCTGAAACACGTACAACGCAGTTACGATCCTGAAACACGTACAACGCAGTTTACGATCCTGAAACACGTACAACGCAGTTACGATCCTGAAACACGTACAACGCAGTTACGATCCTGAAACACGTACAACGCAGTTACGATCCTGAAACACGTACAACGCAGTTTACGATCCTGAAACACGTACAACGCAGTTTACAATCCTGAAACACGTACAACGCAGTTACGATCCTGAAACACGTACAACGCAGTTTAAGATCCTGAAACACGTAAAACGCAGTTACGATCCTGAAACACGTACAACGCAGTTACGATCCTGAAACACGTACAACGCAGTTACGATCCTGAAACACGTACAACGCAGTTACGATCCTGAAACACGTACAACGCAGTTACGATCCTGAAACACGTACAACGCAGTTACGATCCTGAAACACGTACAACGCAGTTACGATCCTGAAACACGTAAAACGCAGTTTACGATCCTGAAACACGTACAACACAGTTACGATCCTGAAACACGTACAACGCAGTTTACGATCCTGAAACACGTACAACGCAGTTTACGATCCTGAAACACGTACAACACAGTTACGATCCTGAAACACGTACAACGCAGTTTATGATCCTGAAACACGTACAACTCAGTTTAAGATCCTGAAACACGTACAACGCAGTTTACGATCCTGAAACACGTACAACGCAGTTACGATCCTGAAACACGTACAACGCAGTTACGATCCTGAAACACGTACAACGCAGTTACGATCCTGAAACACGTACAACGCAGTTACGAACCTGAAACACGTACAACGCAGTTACGATCCTGAAACACGTACAACGCAGTTACGATCCTGAAACACGTACAACGCAGTTACGATCCTGAAACACGTACAACGCAGTTACGATCCTGAAACACGTACAACGCAGTTACGATCCTGAAACACGTACAACGCAGTTACGATCCTGAAACACGTACAACGCAGTTACGATCCTGAAACACGTAAAACGCAGTTTACGATCCTGAAACACGTACAACACAGTTACGATCCTGAAACACGTACAACGCAGTTTACGATCCTGAAACACGTACAACGCAGTTTACGATCCTGAAACACGTACAACACAGTTACGATCCTGAAACACGTACAACGCAGTTTACGATCCTGAAACACGTACAACGCAGTTTACGATCCTGAAACACGTACAACGCAGTTACGATCCTGAAACACGTACAACGCAGTTTACGATCCTGAAACACGTACAACGCAGTTACGATCCTGAAACACGTACAACGCAGTTACGATCCTGAAACACGTACAACGCAGTTACGATCCTGAAACACGTACAACGCAGTTACGAACCTGAAACACGTACAACGCAGTTACGATCCTGAAACACGTACAACGCAGTTACGATCCTGAAACACGTACAACGCAGTTACGAACCTGAAACACGTACAACGCAGTTACGATCCTGAAACACGTACAACGCAGTTACGATCCTGAAACACGTACAACGCAGTTACGATCGTGAAACACGTACAACGCAGTTACGATCCTGAAACACGTACAACGCAGTTTACGATCCTGAAACACGTACAACGCAATTACGATCCTGAAATACGTACAACGCAGTTACGATCCTGAAACACGTACAACGCAGTTACGATCCTGAAACACGTACAACGCAGTTACGATCCTGAAACACGTACAACGCAGTTACGATCCTGAAACACGTACAACGCAGTTTACGATCCTGAAACACGTACAACGCAGTTACGATCCTGAAACACGTACAACGCAGTTACGATCCTGAAACACGTACAACGCAGTTACGATCCTGAAACACGTACAACGCAGTTTACGATCCTGAAACACGTACAACGCAGTTTAAGATCCTGAAACACGTAAAACGCAGTTACGATCCTGAAACACGTACAACGCAGTTACGATCCTGAAACACGTACAACGCAGTTACGATCCTGAAACACGTACAACGCAGTTACGATCCTGAAACACGTACAACGCAGTTTACGATCCTGAAACACGTACAACTCAGTTTAAGATCCTGAAACACGTACAACGCAGTTTACGATCCTGAAACACGTACAACGCAGTTACGATCCTGAAACACGTACAACGCAGTTACGATCCTGAAACACGTACAACGCAGTTACGATCCTGAAACACGTACAACGCAGTTACGAACCTGAAACACGTACAACGCAGTTACGATCCTGAAACACGTACAACGCAGTTACGATCCTGAAACACGTACAACGCAGTTACGAACCTGAAACACGTACAACGCAGTTACGATCCTGAAACACGTACAACGCAGTTACGATCCTGAAACACGTACAACGCAGTTACGATCCTGAAACACGTACAACGCAGTTACGATCCTGAAACACGTAAAACACAGTTTACGATCCTGAAACACGTACAACACAGTTACGATCCTGAAACACGTACAACGCAGTTTACGATCCTGAAACACGTACAACGCAGTTTACGATCCTGAAACACGTACAACACAGTTACGATCCTGAAACACGTACAACGCAGTTTACGATCCTGAAACACGTACAACTCAGTTTAAGATCCTGAAACACGTACAACGCAGTTTACGATCCTGAAACACGTACAACGCAGTTACGATCCTGAAACACGTACAACGCAGTTACGATCCTGAAACACGTACAACGCAGTTACGAACCTGAAACACGTACAACGCAGTTACGATCCTGAAACACGTACAATGCAGTTACGATCCTGAAACACGTACAACGCAGTTACGAACCTGAAACACGTACAACGCAGTTTACGATCCTGAAACACGTACAACGCAGTTACGATCCTGAAACACGTACAACGCAGTTACGATCCTGAAACACGTACAACGCAGTTACGATCCTGAAACACGTACAACGCAGTTACGATCCTGAAACACGTACAACGCAGTTACGATCCTGAAACACGTACAACGCAGTTACGAACCTGAAACACGTACAACGCAGTTACGATCCTGAAACACGTACAACGCAGTTACGATCCTGAAACACGTACAACGCAGTTACGATCCTGAAACACGTACAACGCAGTTTACGATCCTGAAACACGTACAACGCAGTTACGATCCTGAAACACGTACAACGCAGTTACGATCCTGAAACACGTACAACGCAGTTACGATCCTGAAACACGTACAACGCAGTTTACGATCCTGAAACACGTACAACGCAGTTACGATCCTGAAACACGTACAACGCAGTTACGATCCTGAAACACGTACAACACAGTTACGATCCTGAAACACGTACAACGCAGTTAAGATCCTGAAACACGTACAACACAGTTACGATCCTGAAACACGTACAACGCAGTTACGATCCTGAAACACGTACAACGCAGTTACGAACCTGAAACACGTACAACGCAGTTACGATCCTGAAACACGTACAACGCAGTTACGATCCTGAAACACGTACAACGCAGTTTACGATCCTGAAACACGTACAACGCAGTTACGATCCTGAAACACGTACAACGCAGTTACGATCCTGAAACACGTACAACGCAGTTTACGATCCTGAAACACGTACAACGCAGTTACGATCCTGAAACACGTACAACGCAGTTTACGATCCTGAAACACGTACAACGCAGTTACGATCCTGAAACACGTACAACGCAGTTACGATCCTGAAACACGTACAACGCAGTTACGATCCTGAAACACGTACAACGCAGTTACGATCCTGAAACACGTACAACGCAGTTACGAATCCTGAAACACGTACAACGCAGTTACGATCCTGAAACACGTACAACGCAGTTTAAGATCCTGAAACACGTAAAACGCAGTTACGATCCTGAAACACGTACAACGCAGTTACGATCCTGAAACACGTACAACGCAGTTACGATCCTGAAACACGTACAACGCAGTTACGATCCTGAAACACGTACAACGCAGTTACGATCCTGAAACACGTACAACGCAGTTACGATCCTGAAACACGTACAACGCAGTTACGATCCTGAAACACGTAAAACGCAGTTTACGATCCTGAAACACGTACAACACAGTTACGATCCTGAAACACGTACAAACGCAGTTTACGATCCTGAAACACGTACAACGCAGTTTACGATCCTGAAACACGTACAACACAGTTACGATCCTGAAACACGTACAACGCAGTTTACGATCCTGAAACACGTACAACTCAGTTTAAGATCCTGAAACACGTACAACGCAGTTTACGATCCTTAAACACGTACAACGCAGTTACGATCCTGAAACACGTACAACGCAGTTACGATCCTGAAACACGTACAACGCAGTTACGATCCTGAAACACGTACAACGCAGTTACGAACCTGAAACACGTACAACGCAGTTACGATCCTGAAACACGTACAACGCAGTTACGATCCTGAAACACGTACAACGCAGTTACGATCCTGAAACACGTACAAACGCAGTTACGATCCTGAAACACGTACAACGCAGTTACGATCCTGAAACACGTACAACGCAGTTACGATCCTGAAACACGTACAACGCAGTTACGATCCTGAAACACGTAAAACGCAGTTTACGATCCTGAAACACGTACAACACAGTTACGATCCTGAAACACGTACAACGCAGTTTACGATCCTGAAAACACGTACAACGCAGTTTACGATCCTGAAACACGTACAACACAGTTACGATCCTGAAACACGTACAACGCAGTTTACGATCCTGAAACACGTACAACGCAGTTTACGATCCTGAAACACGTACAACGCAGTTACGATCCTGAAACACGTACAACGCAGTTACGATCCTGAAACACGTACAACGCAGTTACGATCCTGAAACACGTACAACGCAGTTACGAACCTGAAACACGTACAACGCAGTTACGATCCTGAAACACGTACAACGCAGTTACGATCCTGAAACACGTACAACGCAGTTACGAACCTGAAACACGTACAACGCAGTTACGATCCTGAAACACGTACAACGCAGTTACGATCCTGAAACACGTACAACGCAGTTACGATCGTGAAACACGTACAACGCAGTTACGATCCTGAAACACGTACAACGCAGTTTACGATCCTGAAACACGTACAACGCAATTACGATCCTGAAATACGTACAACGCAGTTACGATCCTGAAACACGTACAACGCAGTTACGATCCTGAAACACGTACAACGCAGTTACGATCCTGAAACACGTACAACGCAGTTACGATCCTGAAACACGTACAACGCAGTTTACGATCCTGAAACACGTACAACGCAGTTACGATCCTGAAACACGTACAACGCAGTTACGATCCTGAAACACGTACAACGCAGTTACGATCCTGAAACACGTACAACGCAGTTACGAACCTGAAACACGTACAACGCAGTTACGATCCTGAAACACGTACAACGCAGTTACGATCCTGAAACACGTACAACGCAGTTACGAACCTGAAACACGTACAACGCAGTTACGATCCTGAAACACGTACAACGCAGTTACGATCCTGAAACACGTACAACGCAGTTACGATCCTGAAACACGTACAACGCAGTTACGATCCTGAAACACGTAAAACGCAGTTTACGATCCTGAAACACGTACAACACAGTTACGATCCTGAAACACGTACAACGCAGTTTACGATCCTGAAACACGTACAACGCAGTTTACGATCCTGAAACACGTACAACACAGTTACGATCCTGAAACACGTACAACGCAGTTTACGATCCTGAAACACGTACAACTCAGTTTAAGATCCTGAAACACGTACAACGCAGTTTACGATCCTGAAACACGTACAACGCAGTTACGATCCTGAAACACGTACAACGCAGTTACGATCCTGAAACACGTACAACGCAGTTACGATCCTGAAACACGTACAACGCAGTTACGAACCTGAAACACGTACAACGCAGTTACGATCCTGAAACACGTACAATGCAGTTACGATCCTGAAACACGTACAACGCAGTTACGAACCTGAAACACGTACAACGCAGTTACGATCCTGAAACACGTACAACGCAGTTACGATCCTGAAACACGTACAACGCAGTTACGATCGTGAAACACGTACAACGCAGTTACGATCCTGAAACACGTACAACGCAGTTTACGATCCTGAAACACGTACAACGCAATTACGATCCTGAAATACGTACAACGCAGTTACGATCCTGAAACACG
>NW_027316031.1:0-70205 GCF_026437365.1 Eucyclogobius newberryi
ATAATACTGGACACTACATCACACTGGACACTACATCAAACTGGACACTACATAACACTGGACACTACATCACACTGGACACTACATAATCACTGGACACTACATCACACTGACACTACATAATACTGGACACTACATAACTGGAACTACATCACACTGGACACTACATAATACTGGACACTACATCACACTGGACACTACATAACACTGGACACTACATAACACTGGACACTACATAACACTGGACTACATAACACTGGACACTACATCATACTGGACCACTACATAATACTGGACACTACATAACACTGGACACTACATAACACTGGACACTACATAACACTGGACACTACATCACCACTGGACACTACATACACACTGGACACTACATAACACTGGACACTACATAACACTGGACACTACATAATACTGGACACTACATAACACTGGACACTACATAACACTGGCACTACATAATACTGACACTACATAACACTGGACACTACATAATACTGGACACTACATCACACTGGACACTACATAATACTGGACACTACATAACACTGGACACTACATAACACTGGACACTACATCACACTGGACACTACATAATACTGGACACTACATCACACTGGACACTACATAACACTGGACACTACATAATACTGGACACTACATAACACTGGACACTACATAATACTGGACACTACATAACACTGGACACTACATAACACTGGACACTACATCACACTGGACACTACATAACACTGGACACTACATAATACTGGACACTACATCACACTGGACACTACATAACACTGGACACTACATAATACTGGACACTACATAACACTGGACACTACATCACACTGGACACTACATCACACTGGACACTACATAACACTGGACACTACATCACACTGGACACTACATAACACTGGACACTACATAATACTGGACACTACATCACACTGGACACTACATAATACTGGACACTACATAATACTGGACACTACATCACACTGGACACTACATAATACTGGACACTACATCACACTGGACACTACATAATACTGGACACTACATCATACTGGACACTACATAACACTGGACACTACATAATACTGGACACTACATAATACTGGACACTACATCACACTGGACACTACATAACACTGGACACTACATAATACTGGACACTACATAATACTGGACACTACATCACACTGGACACTACATCACACTGGACACTACATAATACTGGACACTACATAATACTGGACACTACATAACACTGGACACTACATAACACTGGACACTACATAACACTGGACACTACATCACACTGGACACTACATAACACTGGACACTACATCACACTGGACCTACATAACACTGGACACTACATCATACTGGACACTACATAATACTGGACACTACATAATACTGGACACTACATCACACTGGACACTACATCACACTGGACACTACATAATACTGGACACTACATAACACTGGACACTACATAACACTGGACACTACATCACACTGGACACTACATCACACTGGACACTACATAATACTGGACACTACATAACACTGGACACTACATAACACTGGACACTACATCACACTGGACACTACATCACACTGGACACTACATAATACTGGACACTACATAAACTGGACACTACATAACACTGGACACTACATAACACTGGACACTACATCACACTGGACACTACATAACACTGGACACTACATCACACTGGACACTACATTAAACTGGACACTACATAACACTGGACACTACATAATACTGGACACTACATCACACTGGACACTACATATACACTGGACACTACATAACACTGGACACTACATAATACTGGACACTACATAACACTGGACACTACATCACACTGGACACTACATAATACTGGACACTACATAATACTGGACACTACATAACACTGGACACTACATAATACTGGACACTACATCACACTGGACACTACATAACTACTGGACACTACATAACACTGGACACTACATAATACTGGACACTACATCACACTGGACACTACATAACACTGGACACTACATAACACTGGACACTACATAACACTGGACACTACATAATACTGGACACTACATAACACTGGACACTACATAACACTGGACACTACATCACACTGGACACTACATCACACTGGACACTACATCACACTGGACACTACATAACACTGGACACTACATAACTGGACTACATAACTGGACACTACATCACACTGGACACTACATCACACTGGACACTACATCACACTGGACACTACATAACACTGGACACTACATAAACTGGACACTACATCACACTGGACACCTACATAACACGGACACTACATAACACTGGACACTATGACACTACATAACACTGGACACTACATAATACTGGACACTACATAACACTGGACACTACATAACACTGGACACTACATCACACTGGACACTACATAATACTGGACACTACATAACACTGGACACTACATAACACTGGACACTACATAACACTGGACACTACATCACACTGGACACTACATAATACTGGACACTACATCACACTGGACACTACATCACACTGGACACTACATAATACTGGACACTACATCACACTGGACACTACATCACACTGGACACTACATAATACTGGACACTACATAACACTGGACACTACATAATACTGGACACTACATAACACTGGACACTACATCACACTGGACACTACATCACACTGGACACTACATCACACTGGACACTACATAACACTGGACACTACATCACACTGGACACTACATAATACTGGACACTACATAATACTGGACACTACATCACACTGGACACTACATAATACTGGACACTACATAATACTGGACACTACATCACACTGGACACTACATAATACTGGACACTACATCACACTGACACTACAAATACTGGACACTACATCACACTGGACACTACATAATACTGGACACTACATAATACTGGACACTACATAATACTGGACACTACATCACACTGGACACTACATAATACTGGACACTACATAATACTGGACACTACATAATACTGGACACTACATCACACTGGACACTACATCACACTGGACACTACATAATACTGGACACTACATAATACTGGACACTACATCACACTGGACACTACATAACACTGGACACTACATAACACTGACACTACATAACACTGGACACTACATAATACTGGACACTACATCACACTGGACACTACATAACACTGGACACTACATAACACTGGACACTACATAACACTGGACACTACATAATACTGGACACTACATAATACTGGACACTACATAATACTGGACACTACATCACACTGGACACTACATCACACTGGACACTACATAATACTGGACACTACATAACACTGGACACTACATAACACTGGACACTACATCACACTGGACACTACATCACACTGGACACTACATAATACTGGACACTACATAACACTGGACACTACATAACACTGGACACTACATCACACTGGACACTACATAATACTGGACACTACATAACACTGGACACTACATCACACTGGACACTACATAATACTGGACACTACATAACACTGGACACTACATAATACTGGACACTACATCACACTGGACACTACATCACACTGGACACTACATAATAATACTGGACACTACATCACACTGGACACTACATAACACTGGACACTACATAACACTGGACACTACATCACACTGGACACTACATAATACTGGACACTACATCACACTGGACACTACATCACACTGGACACTACATCACACTGGACACTACATCACACTGGACACTACATAATACTGGACACTACATCACACTGGACACTACATCACACTGGACACTACATAATACTGGACACTACATCACACTGGACACTACATAATACTGGACACTACATCACACTGGACACTACATCACACTGGACACTACATAATACTGGACACTACATCACACTGGACACTACATAACACTGGACACTACATAACACTGGACACTACATCACACTGGACACTACATAATACTGACACTACATCACACTGGACACTACATAACACTGGACACTACATAATACTGGACACTACATCACACTGGACACTACATCACACTGGACACTACATAATACTGGACACTACATCACACTGGACACTACATCACACTGGACACTACATCACACTGGACACTACATAATACTGGACACTACATCACACTGGACACTACATAACACTGGACACTACATAACACTGGACACTACATAACACTGGACACTACATAATACTGGACACTACATAACACTGGACACTACATAACACTGGACACTACATCACACTGGACACTACATAATACTGGACACTACATAATACTGGACACTACATAACACTGGACACTACATAACACTGGACACTACATCACACTGGACACTACATAATACTGGACACTACATAACACTGGACACTACATCACACTGGACACTACATAATACTGGACACTACATCACACTGGACACTACATCACACTGGACACTACATAACACTGGACACTACATAACACTGGACACTACATAACACTGGACACTACATAACACTGGACACTACATCACACTGGACACTACATCACACTGGACACTACATCACACTGGACACTACATAACACTGGACACTACATCACACTGGACACTACATAATACTGGGCACTACATAATACTGGACACTACATAATACTGGACACTACATCACACTGGACAACTACATAATACTGGACACTACATCACACTGGACACTACATAATACTGGACACTACATAATACTGGACACTACATAACACTGGACACTACATAATACTGGACACTACATAATACTGGACACTACATCACACTGGACACTACATAATACTGGACAGTACATAATACTGGACACTACATCACACTGGACACTACATAATACTGGACACTACATAATACTGGACACTACATCACACTGGACACTACAAATACTGGACACTACATAATACTGGACACTACATAATACTGGACACTACATCACACTGGACACTACATAATACTGGACACTACATCACACTGGACACTACATAACACTGGGACACTACATAACACTGGACACTACATCACACTGGACACTACATCACACTGGACACTACATAATACTGGACACTACATAACACTGGACACTACATCACACTGGACACATCACACTGACACTACATAATCTGGACAACTACATAATACTGGACACTACATAATACTGGACACTACATAACACTGGACACTACATAATACTGGACACTACATAATACTGGACACTACATCACACTGGACACTACATAATCACTGGACACTACATAACACTGGACACTACATCATACTGGACACTACATAATACTGGACACTACATCACACTGGACACTACATAATACTGGACACTACATAATACTGGACACTACATAACAACTGGACACTACATAACACTGGACACTACATAACACTGGACACTACATAATACTGGACACTACATAACACTGGACACTACATCACACTGGACACTACATCACACTGGACACTACATAATACTGGACACTACATAATACTGGACACTACATAATACTGGACACTACATCACACTGGACACTACATAATACTGGACACTACATAATACTGGACACTACATCACACTGGACACTACATAATACTGGACACTACATCACACTGGACACTACATCACACTGGACACTACATAACACTGGACACTACATAACACTGGACACTACATCACACTGGACACTACATCACACTGGACACTACATAATACTGGACACTACATAACACTGGACACTACATAACACTGGACACTACATCACACTGGACACTACATCACACTGGACACTACATAATACTGGACACTACATAACACTGGACACTACATAATACTGGACACTACATAACACTGGACACTACATAATACTGGACACTACATAACACTGGACACTACATAACACTGGACACTACATCACACTGGACACTACATCACACTGGACACTACATAACACTGGACACTACATCACACTGGACACTACATAATACTGGACACTACATAACACTGGACACTACATAACACTGGACACTACATCACACTGGACACTACATAATACTGGACACTACATAATACTGGACACTACATCACACTGGACACTACATAATACTGGACACTACATAACACTGGACACTACATAATACTGGACACTACATAACAATGGACACTACATAACACTGGACACTACATCACACTGGACACTACATCACACTGGACACTACATAATACTGGACACTACATCACACTGGACACTACATCACACTGGACACTACATCACACTGGACACTACATAATACTGGACACTACATCACACTGGACACTACATCACACTGGACACTACATAATACTGGACACTACATAATACTGGACACTACATCACACTGGACACTACATCACACTGGACACTACATAACACTGGACACTACATAATACTGGACACTACATAACACTGGACACTACATCACACTGGACACTACATAACACTGGACACTACATAATACTGGACACTACATCACACTGGACACTACATCACACTGGACACTACATCACACTGGACACTACATAATACTGGACACTACATAACACTGGACACTACATCACACTGGACACTACATCACACTGGACACTACATAACACTGGACACTACATAACACTGGACACTACATCACACTGGACACTACATAACACTGGACACTACATAATACTGGACACTACATCACACTGGACACTACATCACACTGGACACTACATAATACTGGACACTACATCACACTGGACACTACATAATACTGGACACTACATCACACTGGACACTACATAATACTGGACACTACATAATACTGGACACTACATCACACTGGACACTACATAATACTGGACACTACATCACACTGGACACTACATAACACTGGACACTACATAACACTGGACACTACATAACACTGGACACTACATAATACTGGACACTACATCAAACTGGACACTACATAATACTGGACACTACATAACACTGGACACTACATAATACTGGACACTACATCACACTGGACACTACATCACACTGGACACTACATCACACTGGACACTACATAATACTGGACACTACATAACACTGGACACTACATAATACTGGACACTACATCACACTGGACACTACATAATACTGGGCACTACATAATACTGGACACTACATAACACTGGACACTACATAATACTGGACACTACATCACACTGGACACTACATAATACTGGGCACTACATAATACTGGACACTACATCACACTGGACACTACATCACACTGGACACTACATAATACTGGACACTACATCACACTGGACACTACATAACACTGGACACTACATAACACTGGACACTACATAACACTGGACACTACATAATACTGGACACTACATAACACTGGACACTACATAACACTGGACACTACATCACACTGGACACTACATAATACTGGACACTACATAATACTGGACACTACATAACACTGGACACTACATAACACTGGACACTACATAATACTGGACACTACATCACACTGGACACTACATCACACTGGACACTACATCACACTGGACACTACATAACACTGGACACTACATCACACTGGACACTACATAATACTGGGCACTACATAATACTGGACACTACATCACACTGGACACTACATAATACTGGACACTACATAATACTGGACACTACATCACACTGGACACTACATAATACTGGACACTACATCACACTGGACACTACATAATACTGGACACTACATCACACTGGACACTACATAATACTGGACACTACATAATACTGGACACTACATAATACTGGACACTACATCACACTGGACACTACATAATACTGGACACTACATAATACTGGACACTACATAATACTGGACACTACATCACACTGGACACTACATCACACTGGACACTACATAATACTGGACACTACATAATACTGGACACTACATCACACTGGACACTACATAATACTGGACACTACATAACACTGGACACTACATAACACTGGACACTACATAACACTGGACACTACATCACACTGGATAACACTGGACACTACATAATACTGGACACTACATAATACTGGACACTACATAATACTGGACACTACATCACACTGGACACTACATCACACTGGACACTACATAATACTGGACACTACATAACACTGGACACTACATAACACTGGACACTACATCACACTGGACACTACATCACACTGGACACTACATAATACTGGACACTACATAACACTGGACACTACATAACACTGGACACTACATCACACTGGACACTACATCACACTGGACACTACATAACACTGGACACTACATAACACTGGACACTACATAACACTGGACACTACATAACACTGGACACTACATCACACTGGACACTACATAACACTGGACACTACATCACACTGGACACTACATAATACTGGACACTACATAACACTGGACACTACATAATACTGGACACTACATCACACTGGACACTACATAACACTGGACACTACATAACACTGGACACTACATAATACTGGACACTACATAACACTGGACACTACATCACACTGGACACTACATAATACTGGACACTACATAATACTGGACACTACATAACACTGGACACTACATAATACTGGACACTACATCACACTGGACACTACATAATACTGGACACTACATAACACTGGACACTACATAATACTGGACACTACATCACACTGGACACTACATAATACTGGACACTACATAATACTGGACACTACATAACACTGGACACTACATAATACTGGACACTACATAACACTGGACACTACATAACACTGGACACTACATCACACTGGACACTACATCACACTGGACACTACATCACACTGGACACTACATAACACTGGACACTACATAATACTGGACACTACATAATACTGGACACTACATCACACTGGACACTACATCACACTGGACACTACATCACACTGGACACTACATAACACTGGACACTACATAATACTGGACACTACATCACACTGGACACTACATAACACTGGACACTACATAACACTGGACACTACATAACACTGGACACTACATAATACTGGACACTACATAACACTGGACACTACATAACACTGGACACTACATCACACTGGACACTACATAATACTGGACACTACATAATACTGGACACTACATAACACTGGACACTACATAACACTGGACACTACATCACACTGGACACTACATAATACTGGACACTACATCACACTGGACACTACATCACACTGGACACTACATAATACTGGACACTACATCACACTGGACACTACATCACACTGGACACTACATAATACTGGACACTACATAACACTGGACACTACATAATACTGGACACTACATAACACTGGACACTACATCACACTGGACACTACATCACACTGGACACTACATCACACTGGACACTACATAACACTGGACACTACATCACACTGGACACTACATAATACTGGGCACTACATAATACTGGACACTACATCACACTGGACACTACATAATACTGGACACTACATAATACTGGACACTACATCACACTGGACACTACATAATACTGGACACTACATCACACTGGACACTACATAATACTGGACACTACATCACACTGGACACTACATAATACTGGACACTACATAATACTGGACACTACATAATACTGGACACTACATCACACTGGACACTACATAATACTGGACACTACATAATACTGGACACTACATAATACTGGACACTACATCACACTGGACACTACATCACACTGGACACTACATAATACTGGACACTACATAATACTGGACACTACATCACACTGGACACTACATAATACTGGACACTACATAACACTGGACACTACATAACACTGGACACTACATAACACTGGACACTACATCACACTGGACACTACATAACACTGGACACTACATAACACTGGACACTACATAATACTGGACACTACATAATACTGGACACTACATAATACTGGACACTACATCACACTGGACACTACATCACACTGGACACTACATAATACTGGACACTACATAACACTGGACACTACATAACACTGGACACTACATCACACTGGACACTACATCACACTGGACACTACATAATACTGGACACTACATAACACTGGACACTACATAACACTGGACACTACATCACACTGGACACTACATAACACTGGACACTACATAACACTGGACACTACATCACACTGGACACTACATAATACTGGACACTACATAACACTGGACACTACATAATACTGGACACTACATCACACTGGACACTACATCACACTGGACAGTCTATACATATATATGTATATATATATACTGCTCCTCTTTAGCTTGTGTGCCACGCCCTGCTCCTCTTTAGCTTGTGTGCCACGCCCTGCTCCCCTTTAGCTTGTGTGCCACGCCCTGCTCCTCTTTAGCTTGTGTGCCACGCCCTGCTCCCCTTTAGCTTGTGTGCCACGCCCTGCTCCCCTTTAGCTTGTGTGCCACGCCCTGCTCCTCTTTAGCTTGTGTGCCACGCCCTGCTCCCCTTTAGCTTGTGTGCCACGCCCTGCTCCCCTTTAGCTTGTGTGCCACGCCCTGCTCCTCTTTAGCTTGTGTGCCACGCCCTGCTCCCCTTTAGCTTGTGTGCCACGCCCTGCTCCTCTTTAGCTTGTGTGCCACGCCCTGCTCCCCTTTAGCTTGTGTGCCACGCCCTGCTCCCCTTTAGCTTGTGTGCCACGCCCTGCTCCTCTTTAGCTTGTGTGCCACGCCCTGCTCCCCTTTAGCTTGTGTGCCACGCCCTGCTCCCCTTTAGCTTGTGTGCCACGCCCTGCTCCTCTTTAGCTTGTGTGCCACGCCCTGCTCCCCTTTAGCTTGTGTGCCACGCCCTGCTCCTCTTTAGCTTGTGTGCCACGCCCTGCTCCCCTTTAGCTTGTGTGCCACGCCCTGCTCCCTTTTAGCTTGTGTGCCACGCCCTGCTCCCCTTTAGCTTGTGTGCCACGCCCTGCTCCTCTTTAGCTTGTGTGCCACGCCCTGCTCCCCTTTAGCTTGTGTGCCACGCCCTGCTCCCCTTTAGCTTGTGTGCCACGCCCTGCTCCTCTTTAGCTTGTGTGCCACGCCCTGCTCCCCTTTAGCTTGTGTGCCACGCCCTGCTCCTCTTTAGCTTGTGTGCCACGCCCTGCTCCCCTTTAGCTTGTGTGCCACGGCCTGCTCCTCTTTAGCTTGTGTGCCACGCCCTGCTCCTCTTTAGCTTGTGTGCCACGCCCTGCTCCCCTTTAGCTTGTGTGCCACGCCCTGCTCCCCTTTAGCTTGTGTGCCACGCCCTGCTCCTCTTTAGCTTGTGTGCCACGCCCTGCTCCCCTTTAGCTTGTGTGCCACGCCCTGCTCCCCTTTAGCTTGTGTGCCACGCCCTGCTCCTCTTTAGCTTGTGTGCCACGCCCTGCTCCCCTTTAGCTTGTGTGCCACGCCCTGCTCCTCTTTAGCTTGTGTGCCACGCCCTGCTCCCCTTTAGCTTGTGTGCCACGCCCTGCTCCTCTTTAGCTTGTGTGCCACGCCCTGCTCCCCTTTAGCTTGTGTGCCACGCCCTGCTCCCCTTTAGCTTGTGTGCCACGCCCTGCTCCCCTTTAGCTTGTGTGCCACGCCCTGCTCCCCTTTAGCTTGTGTGCCACGCCCTGCTCCTCTTTAGCTTGTGTGCCACGCCCTGCTCCCCTTTAGCTTGTGTGCCACGCCCTGCTCCCCTTTAGCTTGTGTGCCACGCCCTGCTCCTCTTTAGCTTGTGTGCCACGCCCTGCTCCCCTTTAGCTTGTGTGCCACGCCCTGCTCCTCTTTAGCTTGTGTGCCACGCCCTGCTCCCCTTTAGCTTGTGTGCCACGCCCTGCTCCCCTTTAGCTTGTGTGCCACGCCCTGCTCCTCTTTAGCTTGTGTGCCACGCCCTGCTCCCCTTTAGCTTGTGTGCCACGCCCTGCTCCTCTTTAGCTTGTGTGCCACGCCCTGCTCCTCTTTAGCTTGTGTGCCACGCCCTGCTCCTCTTTAGCTTGTGTGCCACGCCCTGCTCCTCTTTAGCTTGTGTGCCACGCCCTGCTCCTCTTTAGCTTGTGTGCCACGCCCTGCTCCTCTTTAGCTTGTGTGCCACGCCCTGCTCCCCTTTAGCTTGTGTGCCACGCCCTGCTCCTCTTTAGCTTGTGTGCCACGCCCTGCTCCCCTTTAGCTTGTGTGCCACGCCCTGCTCCCCTTTAGCTTGTGTGCCACGCCCTGCTCCTCTTTAGCTTGTGTGCCACGCCCTGCTCCCCTTTAGCTTGTGTGCCACGCCCTGCTCCCCTTTAGCTTGTGTGCCACGCCCTGCTCCCCTTTAGCTTGTGTGCCACGCCCTGCTCCCCTTTAGCTTGTGTGCCACGCCCTGCTCCTCTTTAGCTTGTGTGCCACGCCCTGCTCCTCTTTAGCTTGTGTGCCACGCCCTGCTCCCCTTTAGCTTGTGTGCCACGCCCTGCTCCCCTTTAGCTTGTGTGCCACGCCCTGCTCCTCTTTAGCTTGTGTGCCACGCCCTGCTCCCCTTTAGCTTGTGTGCCACGCCCTGCTCCTCTTTAGCTTGTGTGCCACGCCCTGCTCCCCTTTAGCTTGTGTGCCACGCCCTGCTCCCCTTTAGCTTGTGTGCCACGCCCTGCTCCCCTTTAGCTTGTGTGCCACGCCCTGCTCCCCTTTAGCTTGTGTGCCACGCCCTGCTCCCCTTTAGCTTGTGTGCCACGCCCTGCTCCCCTTTAGCTTGTGTGCCACGCCCTGCTCCCCTTTAGCTTGTGTGCCACGCCCTGCTCCCCTTTAGCTTGTGTGCCACGCCCTGATCCCCTTTGCCTGGAGCAGCAGATCCACTCTGTGTTTTCTGTTCACAAAGCGAACCACTATCGCAGGTTTGGCATCGCTTTCGGGGAAGCAGGTGGAGGGATCAGGTGGAGGGAGCAGGTGGAGGGATCAGGTGGAGGGATCAGGTGGAGGGATCAGGTGGAGGGAGCAGGTGGAGGAGGCAGGTGGAGGGAGCAGATGGAGGGAGCAGGTGGAGGGAGCAGGGAGCAGGTGGAGGGAGCAGGTGGATGAGGCAGGTGGAGGGAGCAGGTGGAGGGAGCAGGTGGAGGGAACAGGTGGAGGGAGCAGGTGGAGGAGGCAGGTGGAGGGAGCAGGTGGAGGGAGCAGGTGGAGGGAGAAGGTGGAGGGAGAAGGTGGAGGGAGAAGGTGGAGGGAGAAGGTGGAGGGAGAAGGTGGAGGGAGCAGGTGGAGGGAGAAGGTGGAGGGAGAAGGTGGAGGGAGAAGGTGGAGGGAGCAGGTGGAGGGAGAAGGTGGAGGGAGAAGGTGGAGGGAGCAGGTGGAGGGAGAAGGTGGAGGGAGAAGGTGGAGGGAGCAGGTGGAGGAGGCAGATCCACTTATATGTCTTTAGTTGTGATAAATGTAAGTACTTGTTGCTCCAGTGTGAGCGGCTCCTCCACCGGGGTGAGCGGCTCCTCCACCGGGGTGAGCGGCTCCTCCACCGGGGTGAGCGGCTCCTCCACCGGGGTGAGCGGCTCCTCCACCGGGGTGAGCGGCTCCTCCACCGGGGTGAGCGGCTCCTCCACCGGGGCGTCCGGTCCCATCATGGCACCATCACCAGCAGCTGCTCGTGTGTAATTGTGATGTTTTGTTTCCAGCCCATTAATAATCACGTCCTTCATTCGTTTGTATTGTTCAAGGTCATAAATACGTCTTTCCAATCCATTTATGACACAATCTTTTTTCTCTAGACGTTGTCGTAGTAACTAACTTCATCCACCAGTGCCACAAGCTTCACCTGCTGCTGCGTCACCGTCACCATGGTGATATCGTTAGACAAGACGTTTAGCGCTGCCTTGATTTCATCCAAGTCTTGGACAACTTCCATCAGAGGATCTGATATATATATATATATATATATATGTATATATATATATATATATATATATATATATATACATATACACTTATATATATATATATATATATATATATATATATATATATATATCTACTGCTGAATCTGTGACGCTGTCACATCTTCTCCCCTTTGTTTTACATCAAAAAGACATTTTATTTTGAATTCTTGGCAAAATGTGCGGCTCTGCCGCACAGACACCGTGACTCTTTGAATAAAATTTTGATACATTTTGATGGTCCTGAAGATGAGTCTCACCACATTTCATCAGGTTCATATGTCGAACGCCCTGAGGGGGAGGAGTTCGTTAAAAGTATAAAGTGTAAACATGTTCTGGTGAAATTTCAGATAATTTCGCAAAACTAAACATTTAACCTCCATATAAACTCTGTAGGGGGCGCTGTGGCGCCAAATTAATTAATTTCACTTCAAGTAGGTTTAGGGCAAAGAGTTTAACAACTGATTCTAATTTGACGCAATTCAGACTTTATCTGCGCAAACGGCAGAAATGTTAAATTTGGAAGATTTCTGAAATTCAAGCTACAGTTTGCGGCTTCGCCCAAACCCACAGAAACTGTGACAGGGTCAAAGTCATTTAAATAACTTTTGATGTCCCACTCCTCAGTAGCATTTTCACACAATTTCAGCTTTTTAGAGACAACGCCCTGAGAGGAGTTCATAAAAGTACCACGTCTGGAAAAACTCCCGAGTCATGCTTAGCCATTTCTGAAGCAATATGGCCGACATTTGGTTGGGCGGACGGCGTTGCCGTAATAATATTTTTTACTTCTCTTGTCGCCATCTACCTCTGCGCCAAATTTCATGATTCTACCATCAGATTTTTGGGGTCATTTCCCATGTCTCAATGCATTTTTGGTACATTTGGGGGCGCTAACGCGCACATTCTTTTATTTTAGAAAAGGGAAATAGCCAGAATGTAGCGGCACGATCTTTAGAGGTGTGAACATTTTTTTCAAATATCATAAACTATACATTTTCAGAAAGAGCTCGCGCTTTCCTACCTCATGGTGTGGGTCCCTGGTCACTGACGGGTACTTTCATTCATTTTGAGTGGGCTCCGCCCACTTTGTGTTTTTGACAATAATGTTCAATTTTTGCATTACATGTTTATATGAACGGAACATGCAGGAGATGGAACGTATTCATGAGCCACTTAGCGCAAATGAGTGCTTTATATGGGGAATGTAAAGTGCTCGTTTAGTGCGCACTTTTGCACGGGCTTCACCCGATTACAACGGTAATGTTCCATTTTCCTACTACTAATTAGTCTGCACGGGGCGTGCATGAGTGGAGGAGCGTTAGTGAGGGTTTGGAAGTGGGCGAGCGCTTCGCACGGCCTTACGAGACTAATAGGCCTCTCGCCAGCTTGTGGCGCTCGGGCCTAATAATAAAGTTCAACTCAGAGCTGGACTTAAGGCTTAAGTTTTAGGAGCAAAAGTTGAGAATAAGGGCAATACAATATGTATGTATATATATATATATATATATAAATATATATATATATATATATATATATATATACATGTATATATACACATATAACTACTTTTACTTTATCTGATGCTATTTTAATAACTATGTCAAAATTACCAGTGTCTGTGAGTTCTCTAAACCAGCTCAACATAAACACAATGTTATGGTGCCGGGGCCCGTGCTAGGGTCAGCTCCAGGTCAGGGTCAGCTCCAGGTCAGGGTCAGGGTCAGCTCCAGGTCAGGGTCAGCTCCAGGTCAGGGTCAGGGTCAGCTCCAGGTCAGGGTCAGCTCCAGGTCAGGGTCAGCTCCAGGTCAGGGTCAGGGTCAGCTCCAGGTCAACAATTAGCACTGGAATTATTTCTAATTAATCTTTTGCAAACAATAAGATAATAAGTACTAAACATGTGACGTGCTGGTTTATTGTAGTTTAATTTCTTTTATCACAGTTTTAAACATGAATCTCAGATGTTGGATATTGACTTTGCATGAACAAACGTCACTCCCACTTTCTGTCACAGGTCAGAGGCTGACCCACCTGCCCGGGGGCGGAGTCACCTGCCCGGGGCGGAGTCTGTTGCTGCGATGATGATAGCGACAGGAGGACTGCTGCGAATCAACAACGCTCGACGCCAAGACTCACTACGATCCAAACAAGCAATCAAACCCAAGAAGCCACGAAAGAAGAGGTTCTGAGTCCTGGTTTAGTCCTGGTTTAGTCCTGGTTTAGTCCTGGTTTAGTCCTGGTTTAGTCCTGGTTTAGTCCTGGTTTAGTCCTGGTTTAGTCCTGGTTTAGACCTGATTTAGTCCTGGTTTAGTCCTGGTTTAGTCCTGGTTTAGACCTGATTTAGACCTGGTTTAGTCCTGGTTTAGTCCTGGTTTAGTCCTGGTTTAGTCCTGGTTTAGTCCTGGTTTAGACCTGATTTAGTCCTGGTTTAGTCCTGGTTTAGTCCTGGTTTAGTCCTGGTTTAGTCCTGGTTTAGACCTGATTTAGACCTGGTTTAGTCCTGGTTTAGTCCTGGTTTAGTCCTGGTTTAGTCCTGGTTTAGTCCTGGTTTAGACCTGATTTAGTCCTGGTTTAGACCTGGTTTAGTCCTGGTTTAGACCTGATTTAGTCCTGGTTTAGACCTGGTTTAGTCCTGGTTTAGACCTGGTTTAGTCCTGGTTTAGTCCTGGTTTAGACCTGGTTTAGTCCTGGTTTAGTCCTGGTTTGGTCCTGGTTTAGTCCTGATTTAGTCCTGGTTTAGTCCTGGTTTGGTCCTGGTTTAGTCCTGGTTTAGACCTGGTTTAGTCCTGGTTTAGTCCTGGTTTAGTCCTGGTATAGTCCTGGTTTAGTCCTGGTATAGTCCTGGGTTAGTCCTGGTATAGTCCTGGTTTAGTCCTAGTTTAGACCTGGTATAGTCCTGGTTTAGTCCTGGTTTAGTCCTGGTTTAGTCCTGGTTTAGTCCTGGTTTAGACCTGGTTTAGTCCTGGTATAGTCCTGGTTTAGTCCTGGTTTAGTCCTGGTTTAGTCCTGGTTTAATCCTGGTTTAATCCTGGTTTAGTCCTGGTTTAGTCCTGGTATAGTCCTGGGTTAGTCCTGGTATAGTCCTGGTTTAGTCCTAGTTTAGACCTGGTATAGTCCTGGTTTAGTCCTGGTTTAGTCCTGGTTTAGTCCTGGTTTAGTCCTGGTATAGTCCTGGTTTAGTCCTGGTTTAGTCCTGGTTTAGTCCTAGTTTAGACCTGGTATAGTCCTGGTTTAGTCCTGGTTTAGTCCTGGTTTAGTCCTGGGTTAGTCCTGGTATAGTCCTGGTTTAGTCCTAGTTTAGACCTGGTATAGTCCTGGTTTAGTCCTGGTTTAGTCCTGGTTTAGTCCTGGTTTAGTCCTGATTTAGTCCTGGTTTAGTCCTGGTATAGTCCTGGTTTAGACCTGATTTAGTCCTGGTTTAGACCTGGTTTAGTCCTGGTTTAGACCTGGTTTAGTCCTGGTTTAGTCCTGGTTTAGTCCTGGTTTAATCCTGGTTTAATCCTGGTTTAGTCCTGGTTTAGTCCTGGTATAGTCCTGGGTTAGTCCTGGTATAGTCCTGGTTTAGTCCTAGTTTAGACCTGGTTTAGTCCTGGTTTAGTCCTGATTTAGTCCTGGTTTGGTCCTGGTTTTGTCCTGGTTTAGTCCTGGTTTAGTCCTGGTTTAGACCTGGTTTAGTCCTGGTTTAGTCCTGGTTTAATCCTGGTTTAATCCTGGTTTAGTCCTGGTTTAGTCCTGGTATAGTCCTGGTTTAGTCCTAGTTTAGACCTGGTATAGTCCTGGTTTAGTCCTGGTTTAGTCCTGGTTTAGTCCTGGTTTAGTCCTGATTTAGTCCTGGTTTAGTCCTGGTATAGTCCTGGTTTAGACCTGATTTAGTCCTGGTTTAGACCTGGTTTAGTCCTGGTTTAGACCTGGTTTAGTCCTGGTTTAGTCCTGGTTTAGACCTGGTTTAGTCCTGGTTTAGTCCTGGTTTGGTCCTGGTTTAGTCCTGATTTAGTCCTGGTTTAGTCCTGGTTTGGTCCTGGTTTAGTCCTGGTTTAGACCTGGTTTAGTCCTGGTTTAGTCCTGCTTTAGTCCTGGTTTGGTCCTGGTTTTGTCCTGGTTTAGTCCTGGTTTAGTCCTGGTTTAGACCTGGTTTAGTCCTGGTATAGTCCTGGTTTAGTCCTGGTTTAGTCCTGGTATAGTCCTGGGTTAGTCCTGGTATAGTCCTGGTTTAGTCCTGGTTTAGTCCTGGTTTAGTCCTGGTTTAGTCCTGATTTAGTCCTGGTTTAGTCCTGGTATAGTCCTGGTTTAGACCTGATTTAGTCCTGGTTTAGACCTGGTTTAGTCCTGGTTTAGACCTGGTTTAGTCCTGGTTTAGTCCTGGTTTAGACCTGGTTTAGTCCTGGTTTAGTCCTGGTTTGGTCCTGGTTTAGTCCTGGTTTAGACCTGGTTTAGTCCTGGTTTAGTCCTGATTTAGTCCTGATTTAGTCCTGGTTTGGTCCTGGTTTTGTCCTGGTTTAGTCCTGGTTTAGACCTGGTTTAGTCCTGGTTTAGTCCTGATTTAGTCCTGATTTAGTCCTGGTTTGGTCCTGGTTTTGTCCTGGTTTGGACCTGGTTTAGTCCTGGTATAGTCCTGGTTTAGTCCTGGTTTAGTCCTGGTATAGTCCTGGTTTAGTCCTGGTTTAGTCCTGGTTTAGACCTGGTTTAGTCCTGGTATAGTCCTGGTTTAGTCCTGGTTTAGTCCTGGTTTAGTCCTAGTTTAGACCTGGTATAGTCCTGGTTTAGTCCTGGTTTAGTCCTGGTTTAGTCCTGGTTTAGTCCTGGTTTAGACCTGGTTTAGTCCTGGTATAGTCCTGGTTTAGTCCTGGTATAGTCCTGGGTTAGTCCTGGTATAGTCCTGGTTTAGTCCTAGTTTAGACCTGGTATAGTCCTGGTTTAGTCCTGGTTTAGTCCTGGTTTAGTCCTGGTATAGTCCTGGGTTAGTCCTGGTATAGTCCTGGTTTAGTCCTGGTTTAGTCCTAGTTTAGACCTGGTATAGTCCTGGTTTAGTCCTGGTTTAGTCCTAGTTTAGACCTGGTATAGTCCTGGTTTAGTCCTGGTTTAGTCCTGGTTTAGTCCTGATTTAGTCCTGGTTTAGACTTGGTCTAGTCCTGGTTTAGTCCTGGTTTAGACCTGGTTTAGTCCTGGTTTAGACCTGGTTTAGTCCTGGTTTAGTCCTGATTTAGTCCTGGTTTAGACTTGGTCTAGTCCTGGTTTAGTCCTGGTTTAGTCCTAGTTTAGTCCTGGTTTAGTCCTGGTATAGTCCTGGTTTAGTACTGGTTTAGTCCTGGTTTAGTCGTGGTTTAGTCCTGGTTTAGTTCTGGTTTAGTCCTGGTTTAGTACTGGTTTAGTCCTGGTTTAGTCGTGGTTTAGTCCTGGTTTAGTACTGGTTTAGTCCTGGTTTAGTCGTGGTTTAGTCCTGGTTTAGTCCTGGTTTAGTCCTGATTTAGTCCTGGTTTAGACTTGGTCTAGTCCTGGTTTAGTCCTGGTTTAGTACTGGTTTAGTCCTGATTTAGTCCTGGTTTAGTCATGGTTTAGTCCTGGTTTAGTCCTGGTTTAGTCCTGGTTTAGACCTGGTTTAGACCTGGTTTAGTCCTGGTTTAGTCCTGGTTTAGTCCTGGTATAGTCCTGGTTTAGTCCTGGTTTAGTCCTGGTTTAGTCCTGGTATAGTCCTGGTTTAGTACTGGTTTAGTCCTGATTTAGTCCTAGTTTAGTCCTGGTTTAGTCCTGGTTTAGTCCTGGTTTAGTCCTGATTTAGTCCTGGTTTATTCCTGGTTTAGTCCTGATTTAGTCCTGGTTTAGTCCTGGTTTAGACCTGGTTTAGTCCTGGTTTATTCGTAATTTAGTCCTGGTTTAGTCCTGGTTTAGTCCTGGTTTAGTCATGGTTTAGTCCTGGTTTAGTCCTTATTTAGTCCTGGTTTATTCCTGGTTTAGTCCTGGTTTAGTCCTGGTTTAGTCCTGGTTTAGTCCTGGTTTAGTCCTGGTTTAGTCCTGGTTTAGTCCTGGTTTTGTCCTGATTTAGTCCTGGTTTAGTCCTGGATTAGTCCTGGTTTAGTCCTGATTTAGTCCTGGTTTAGTCCTGCTTTAGTCCTGGTTTAGTCCTAATTTAGTACTGGTTTAGTCCTGGTTTTGTCCTGGTTTAGTCCTGGTTTAGTCCTAGTTTAGTCCTGGTTTAGTTCTGGTTTAGTCCTGGTTTAGTCCTGGTTTAGACTTTGTCTAGTCCTGGTTTAGTCCTGGTTTAGTCCTGGTTTAGTACTGGTTTAGTCCTGGTTTAGTCCTGATTTAGTCCTGGTTTAGTCCTGGATTAGTCCTGGTTTAGTCCTGGTTTAGTCCTAATTTAGTCCTGATTTAGTCCTGGTTTAGTCCTGGTTTGGTCCTGGTTTAGTCCTGGTTTAGACCTGATTTAGTCCTGATTTAGTCCTGGTTTGGTCCTGGTTTTGTCCTGGTTTAGTCCTGGTTTAGTCCTGGTTTAGACCTGGTTTAGTCCTGGTTTAGTCCTGGTTTAGTCCTGGTTTAGTCCTGGTTTGGTCCTGGTTTAGTCCTGGTTTAGACCTGGTTTAGTCCTGGTTTAGTCCTGGTTTAGTCCTAGTTTAGACCTGGTATAGTCCTGGTTTAGTCCTGGTTTAGTCCTAGTTTAGACCTGGTATAGTCCTGGTTTAGTCCTGGTTTAGTCCTGGTTTAGTCCTGATTTAGTCCTGGTTTAGACTTGGTCTAGTCCTGGTTTAGTCCTGGTTTAGACCTGGTTTAGTCCTGGTTTAGACCTGGTTTAGTCCTGGTTTAGTCCTGATTTAGTCCTGGTTTAGACTTGGTCTAGTCCTGGTTTAGTCCTGGTTTAGTCCTAGTTTAGTCCTGGTTTAGTCCTGGTATAGTCCTGGTTTAGTACTGGTTTAGTCCTGATTTAGTCCTGGTTTAGTCCTGGTTTTTCCTGGTTTAGGCCTGGTTTAGTCCTAATTTAGTCCTGATTTAGTCCTGGTTTAGTCCTGGTTTGGTCCTGGTTTAGTCCTGGTTTAGACCTGGTTTAGTCCTGGTTTAGTCCTGATTTAGTCCTGATTTAGTCCTGGTTTGGTCCTGGTTTTGTCCTGGTTTAGTCCTGGTTTAGTCCTGGTTTAGACCTGGTTTAGTCCTGGTATAGTCCTGGTTTAGTCCTGGTTTAGTCCTGGTTTAGTCCTGGTTTAGACCTGGTTTAGTCCTGGGTTAGTCCTGGTATAGTCCTGGTTTAGTCCTAGTTTAGACCTGGTATAGTCCTGGTTTAGTCCTGGTTTAGTCCTGGTTTAGTCCTGATTTAGTCCTGGTTTAGACTTGGTCTAGTCCTGGTTTAGTCCTGGTTTAGACCTGGTTTAGTCCTGGTTTAGACCTGGTTTAGTCCTGGTTTAGTCCTGATTTAGTCCTGGTTTAGACTTGGTCTAGTCCTGGTTTAGTCCTGGTTTAGTCCTAGTTTAGTCCTGGTTTAGTCGTGGTTTAGTCCTGGTTTAGTACTGGTTTAGTCCTGATTTAGTCCTGGTTTAGTCCTGGTTTAGTCCTGGTTTAGTCCTGGTTTAGTCCTAATTTAGTCCTGATTTAGTCCTTGTTTAGTCCTGGTTTAGTCCTGGTTTAGTCCTGGTTTAGTCCTGATTTAGTCCTGGTTTAGACTTGGTCTAGTCCTGGTTTAGTCCTGGTTTAGTACTGGTTTAGTCCTGATTTAGTCCTGGTTTAGTCATGGTTTAGTCCTGGTTTAGTCCTGGTTTAGTACTGGTATAGTCCTGGTTTAGTCCTGGTTTAGTCCTGGTATAGTCCTGGTTTAGTCCTGGTTTAGTCCTAGTTTAGACCTGGTTTAGTCCTGGTATAGTCCTGGTTTAGTCCTGGTTTAGTCCTGGTTTAGTCCTAGTTTAGTCCTGGTTTAGTCCTGGTATAGTCCTGGTTTAGTACTGGTTTAGTCCTGATTTAGTCCTGGTAAAGTCCTGGTTTAGTCCTGGTTTAGTCCTGATTTAGTCCTGGTTTAGTCCTGGTTTAGACCTGGTTTAGTCCTGGTTTATTCGTAATTTTGTCCTGGTTTAGTCCTGGTTTAGTCCTGGTTTAGTCATGGTTTAGTCCTGGTTTAGTCCTGATTTAGTCCTGGTTTATTCCTGGTTTAGTACTGGTTTAGTCCTGGTTTAGTCCTGGTTTAGTCCTGGTTTAGTCCTGGTTTAGTCCTGGTTTAGTACTGGTTTAGTCCTGGTTTAGTCCTGGTTTAGTCCTGGTTCAGTCCTGATTTAGTCTTGATTTAGTCCTGATTTAGTCCTGGTTTAGTCCTGGTTTAGTCGTAATTTAGTCCTGGTTTATTCCTGGTTTAGTACTGGTTTAGTCCTGGTTTAGTCCTGGTTTAGTCCTGGTTTAGTACTGGTTTAGTCCTGGTTTAGTCCTGGTTTAGTCCTGGTTCAGTCCTGATTTAGTCTTGATTTAGTCCTGATTTAGTCCTGGTTTAGTCCTGGTTTAGTCGTAATTTAGTCCTGGTTTAGTCCTGGTTTAGTCCTGGTTTATTCCTGGTTTATTCCTGGTTTAGTCCTGGTTTAGTCCTGGTTTAGTCCTGGTTTAGTCCTGGTTTAGTACTGGTTTAGTCCTGGTTTAGTCCTGGTTTAGTCCTGGTTCAGTCCTGATTTAGTCTTGATTTAGTCCTGATTTAGTCCTGGTTTAGTCCTGGTTTAGTCGTAATTTAGTCCTGGTTTAGTCCTGGTTTAGTCCTGGTTTAGTCCTGGTTTAGTCCTGATTTAGACCTGGTTTAGTCCTGGTTTAGACCTGGTTTAGTCCTGGTTTAGTCCTGGTTTAGACCTGGTTTAGTCCTGGTTTAGTCCTGATTTAGTCCTTGTTTAGACTTGGTCTAGTCCTGGTTTAGTTCTGGTTTAGACCTGGTTTAGTCCTGGTTTAGTTCTGGTTTAGTCCTGGTTTTGTCCTGATTTAGTCCTGGTTTAGTCCTGGATTAGTCCTGGTTTAGTCCTGATTTAGTCCTGGTTTAGTCCTGGTTTAGTCCTGGTTTAGTCCTGGTTTAGTCCTAATTTAGCCCTGATTTAGTCCTGATTTAGTCCTGATTTAGTCCTGGTTTAGTCCTGGTTTAGTCCTGATTTAGTCCTGGTTTAGTCCTGGTGTAGTCCTGGTTTAGTCCTGGTTTAGTCCTAGTTTAGTCCTGATTTAGTCCTGGTTTAGTCCTGGTTTAGTCCTAATTTAGTCCTGATTTAGTCCTGGTTTAGTCCTGGTGTAGTCCTAATTTAGCCCTGATTTAGTCCTGATTTAGTCCTGATTTAGTCCTGGTTTAGTCCTGGTTTAGTCCTAATTTAGTCCTGATTTAGTCCTGGTTTGGTCCTGGTTTAGTCCTGGTTTAGTCCTAATTTAGTCCTGATTTAGTCCTGGTTTAGTCCTGGTTTAGTCCTGGTTTAGTCCTGGTTTAGTCCTGGTTTAGTACTGGTTTAGCCCTGGTTTAGTCCTAATTTAGTCCTGATTTAGTCCTGGTTTAGTCCTGGTTTTGTCCTGATTTAGTCCTGGTTTAGTCCTGGATTAGTCCTGGTTTAGTCCTGATTTAGTCCTGGTTTAGTCCTGCTTTAGTCCTGGTTTAGTCCTAATTTAGTACTGGTTTAGTCCTGGTTTTGTCCTGGTTTAGTCCTGGTTTAATCCTAGTTTAGTCCTGGTTTAGTTCTGGTTTAGTCCTGGTTTAGACTTGGTTTAGTACTGGTTTAGTCCTGATTTAGTCCTGGTTTAGTCCTGGTTTAGTCTTAATTTAGTCCTGATTTAGTCCTGGTTTAGTTCTGGTTTAGTCCTGGTTTTGTCCTGGTTTAGTCCTGGTTTAGTCCTAGTTTGGTCCCGGTTTAGTCCTGGTTTAGACTTGGTCTAGTCCTGGTTTAGTCCTGGTTTAGTCCTGATTTAGTCCTGGTTTAGTCCTGGTTTTGTCCTGGTTTAGTCCTGGTTTAGTCCTAGTTTAGTCCTGGTTTAGTTCTGGTTTAGTCCTGGTTTAGTCCTGGTTTAGACTTTGTCTAGTCCTGGTTTAGTCCTGGTTTAGTCCTGGTTTAGTACTGGTTTAGTCCTGGTTTAGTCCTGGTTTAGTACTGGTTTAGTCCTGGTTTAGTCCTGATTTAGTCCTGGTTTAGTCCTGGATTAGTCCTGGTTTAGTCCTGGTTTAGTCCTAATTTAGTCCTGGTTTAGTCCTGGTTTTTCCTGGTTTAGGCCTGGTTTAGTCCTAATTTAGTCCTGATTTAGTCCTGGTTTAGTCCTGGTTTGGTCCTGGTTTAGTCCTGGTTTAGTCCTGGTTTAGTCCTAATTTAGTACTGGTTTAGTCCTGGTTTAGTCCTGGTTTAGTCCTGGTTTAGTCCTAATTTAGTCCTGGTTTAGTCCTGGTTTAGTCCTGGTTTAGTCCTGATTTAGTCCTGGTTTAGTCCTGGTTTAGTCCTGGTTTAGTCCTAATTTAGTCCTGATTTAGTCCTGGTTTAGTCCTGGTTTGGTCCTGGTTTAGTCCTGGTTTGGTCCTGGTTTAGTCCTGGTTTAGACCTGGTTTAGTCCTGGTTTAGTCCTGGTTTAGTCCTGGTTTAGACCTGGTTTAGTCCTGGTTTAGTCCTGGTTTAGTCCTGGTTTAGTCCTGGTTTAGTCCTGGTATAGTCCTGGGTTAGTCCTGGTATAGTCCTGGTTTAGTCCTGGTTTAGTCCTAGTTTAGACCTGGTATAGTCCTGGTATAGTCCTGGTTTAGTCCTGGTTTAGTCCTGGTTTAGTCCTGATTTAGTCCTGGTTTAGACTTGGTCTAGTCCTGGTTTAGTCCTGGTTTAGTCCTGGTTTAGTCCTGATTTAGTCCTGGTTTAGACTTGGTCTAGTCCTGGTTTAGTCCTGGTTTAGTCCTAGTTTAGTCCTGGTTTAGTCCTGGTATAGTCCTGGTTTAGTCCTGGTTTAGTCCTGGTATAGTCCTGGTTTAGTCCTGGTTTAGTCCTGATTTAGTCCTGGTTTAGACTTGGTCTAGTCCTGGTTTAGTCCTGGTTTAGTCCTGGTATAGTCCTGGTTTAGTTCTGGTTTAGTCCTGGTTTAGTCCTGGTTTAGTACTGGTTTTGTCCTGATTTAGTCCTGGTTTAGTCCTGGTTTAGTCCTGGTTTAGTCCTGGTTTAGTACTGGTAAAGTCCTGGTTTATTCCTGGTTTAGACCTGGTTTAGTCCTGGTTTAGTACTGGTTTAGTTCTGGTTTAGTCCTGGTTTAGTACTGGTTTAGTCCTGGTTTAGTCCTGGTTTAGTACTGGTTTAGTCCTGATTTAGTCCTGGTTTAGTCCTGGTTTAGACCTGGTTTAGTCCTGGTTTAGTCCTAGTTTAGTCCTGGTTTAGTCCTGGTTTAGTCCTGGTATAGTCCAGGTTTTGTCCTGGTTTAGTCCTGGTTTAGTCCTGGTATAGTCCAGGTTTTGTCCTGGTTTAGTCCTGGTTTAGTCCTGATTTAGTCCTGGTTTAGACTAGGTCTAGTCCTGGTTTAGTACTGGTTTAGTCGTGGTTTAGTCGTGGTTTAGTCCTGGTTTAGTCCTGATTTAGTCCTGGTTTAGTCCTGGTTTAGTCCTGGTTTAGTCCTGGTTTAGTCCTAATTTAGTCCTGATTTAGTCCTTGTTTAGTCCTGGTTTAGTCCTGGTTTAGTCCTGGTTTAGTCCTGGTTTAGTCCTGATTTAGTCCTGGTTTAGACTTGGTCTAGTCCTGGTTTAGTACTGGTTTTGTCCTGATTTAGTCCTGGTTTAGTCATGGTTTAGTCCTGGTTTAGTCCTGGTTTAGTACTGGTATAGTCCTGGTTTAGTCCTGGTTTAGTCCTGGTATAGTCCTGGTTTAGTCCTGGTATAGTCCTGGTTTAGTCCTGGTTTAGTCCTGGTTTAGTCCTAGTTTAGTCCTGGTTTAGTCCTGGTTTAGTCCTGGTTTAGTCCTGGTTTAGTCCTGGTTTAGTCCTAGTTTAGTCCTGGTTTAGTCCTGGTATAGTCCTGGTTTAGTACTGGTTTAGTCCTGATTTAGTCCTGGTTTATTCCTGGTTTAGTACTGGTTTAGTCCTGGTTTAGTCCTGGTAAAGTCCTGGTAAAGTCCTGGTTTAGTCCTGGTTTAGTCCTGGTATAGTCCTGGTTTAGTCCTGGTTTAGTCCTGATTTAGTCCTGGTTTAGTCCTGGTTTAGTCCTGATTTAGTCCTGGTTTAGTCCTGGTTTAGTCCTGGTTTAGTCCTGATTTAGTCCTGATTTAGTCCTGGTTTATTCCTGGTTTAGTCCTGGTTTAGTCCTGGTTTAGTCCTGGTTTAGTCCTGGTTTAGTACTGGTTTAGTCCTGGTTTAGTCCTGGTTCAATCCTGATTTAGTCTTGATTTAGTCCTGATTTAGTCCTGGTTTAGTCCTGGTTTAGTCGTAATTTAGTCCTGGTTTAGTCCTGGTTTATTCCTGGTTTAGTCCTGGTTTAGTCCTGGTTTAGTCCTGGTTTAGTCCTGGTTTAGTCCTGGTTCAGTCCTGATTTAGTCTTGATTTAGTCCTGATTTAGTTCTGGTTTAGACCTGGTTTAGTCCTAGTTTAGTCCTGGTTTAGACCTGGTTTAGACCTGGTTTAGACCTGGTTTAGTCCTGGTTTAGTCGTAATTTAGTCCTGATTTAGTTCTGGTTTAGACCTGGTTTAGTCCTAGTTTAGTCCTGGTTTAGACCTGGTTTAGACCTGGTTTAGACCTGGTTTAGTCCTAGTTTAGTCCTGGTTTAGACCTGGTTTAGACCTGGTTTAGTCCTGGTTTAGACCTGGTTTAGTCCTGGTTTAGTCCTGGTTTAGACCTGGTTTAGACCTGGTTTAGTCCTGGTTTAGACCTGGTTTAGACCTGGTTTAGACCTGGTTTAGTCCTGGTTTAGACTTGGTCTAGTCCTGGTTTAGTCCTGGTTTAGTCCTGATTTAGTCCTGGTTTAGACTTGGTCTAGTCCTGGTTTAGTCCTGGTTTAGTCCTAGTTTAGTCCTGGTTTAGTCCTGGTATAGTCCTGGTTTAGTCCTGGTTTAGTCCTGATTTAGTCCTGGTTTAGACTTGGTCTAGTCCTGGTTTAGTCCTGGTTTAGTCCTAGTTTAGTCCTGGTTTAGTCCTGGTATAGTCCTGGTTTAGACCTGGTTTAGACCTGGTTTAGTCCTGGTTTAGACCTGGTTTAGTCCTGGTTTAGTCCTGGTTTAGACCTGGTTTAGACCTGGTTTAGTCCTGGTTTAGACCTGGTTTAGACCTGGTTTAGACCTGGTTTAGTCCTGGTTTAGACTTGGTCTAGTCCTGGTTTAGTCCTGGTTTAGTCCTGATTTAGTCCTGGTTTAGACTTGGTCTAGTCCTGGTTTAGTCCTGGTTTAGTCCTAGTTTAGTCCTGGTTTAGTCCTGGTATAGTCCTGGTTTAGTCCTGGTTTAGTCCTGATTTAGTCCTGGTTTAGACTTGGTTTAGTCCTGGTATAGTCCTGGTTTAGTCCTGGTTTAGTCCTGGTATAGTCCTGGTTTAGTCCTGGTTTAGTCCTAGTTTAGTCCTGGTTTAGTCCTGGTATAGTCCTGGTTTAGTCCTGGTTTAGTACTGGTTAGTTCTGGTTTAGTCCTGGTTTAGTCCTGGTTTAGTACTGGTTTTGTCCTGATTTAGTCCTGGTTTAGTCCTGGTTTAGTCCTGGTTTAGTACTGGTTTAGTCCTGGTTTAGTCCTGGTTTAGTCCTGGTTTAATCCTGGTTTAGACCTGGTTTAGTCCTGGTTTAGACCTGGTTTGGACCTGGTTTAGACCTGGTTTAGTCCTGGTTTAGACCTGGTTTGGACCTGGTTTAGTCCTGGTTTAGTCCTGGTTTGGACCTGGTTTAGTCCTGGTTTAGACCTGGTTTGGACCTGGTTTGGACCTGGTTTGGACCTGGTTTAGACCTGGTTTAGTCCTGGTTTAGTCCTGGTTTAGTCCTGCTTTAGAGCTGGTCCTGGTTCTGTGCAGGTTCCTGGACTCGGACCGTCTGAAGGTCCTGGGGCCCCTGGTGATGGGCGTCGGCCTCTTCTTGTTCCTTTGTGCTAACGTTGTTCTGCTCGAGAACCGCGACAAGAAAACTAAAGTCATCAAACTGCAGGACATTTACTCCGCCGTGATCGACCTGGGACCAGGGACCGGACCTGGGACCGGACCAGGGACCGGACCAGGGACCTGGGACCGGACCAGGGACCGGACCTGGGACCTGGGACCGGACCTGGGACCGGACCTGGGACCTGGGACCTGGGACCAGGGACCGGACCTGGGACCAGGGACCGGACCTGGGACCAGGGACCGGACCAGGGACCGGACCTGGGACCAGGGACCGGACCTGGGACCGGACCTGGGACCAGGGACCGGACCTGGGACCAGGGACCGGACCAGGGACCGGACCTGGGACCAGGGACCGGACCTGGGACCTGGGACCGGACCTGGGACCGGACCTGGGACCTGGGACCGGACCTGGGACCGGACCTGGGACCAGGGACCGGACCTGGGACCGGACCAGGGACCAGGGACCGGACCTGGGACCAGGGACCGGACCTGGGACCAGGGACCGGACCAGGGACCGGACCTGGGACCAGGGACCGGACCTGGGACCGGACCTGGGACCAGGGACCGGACCAGGGACCGGACCTGGGACCAGGGACCGGACCAGGGACCAGGGACCGGACCTGGGACCGGACCTGGGACCAGGGACCGGACCTGGGACCGGACCAGGGACCAGGGACCGGACCTGGGACCGGACCTGGGACCTGGGACCGGACCAGGGACCAGGGACCAGGGACCGGACCAGGGACCTGGGACCTGGGACCAGGGACCGGACCTGGGACCAGGGACCGGACCTGGGACCGGACCTGGGACCAGGGACCGGACCTGGGACCGGACCAGGGACCAGGGACCGGACCTGGGACCGGACCTGGGACCAGGGACCGGACCTGGGACCGGACCTGGGACCGGACCTGGGACCAGGGACCGGACCAGGGACCGGACCAGGGACCGGACCAGGGACCGGACCTGGGACCAGGGACCGGACCTGGGACCGGACCTGGGACCAGGGACCGGACCTGGGACCGGACCAGGGACCAGGGACCGGACCTGGGACCGGACCTGGGACCTGGGACCGGACCAGGGACCGGACCAGGGACCGGACCAGGGACCGGACCTGGGACCAGGGACCGGACCTGGGACCTGGGACCGGACCTGGGACCGGACCAGGGACCAGGGACCGGACCTGGGACCGGACCAGGGACCGGACCAGGGACCTGGGACCGGACCAGGGACCGGACCTGGGACCGGACCTGGGACCAGGGACCGGACCAGGGACCGGACCTGGGACCAGGGACCGGACCTGGGACCTGGGACCGGACCTGGGACCGGACCAGGGACCAGGGACCGGACCTGGGACCGGACCAGGGACCGGACCAGGGACCTGGGACCGGACCAGGGACCGGACCTGGGACCGGACCTGGGACCAGGGACCGGACCTGGGACCGGACCAGGGACCAGGGACCGGACCTGGGACCGGACCTGGGACCTGGGACCGGACCAGGGACCGGACCTGGGACCAGGGACCGGACCTGGGACCGGACCAGGGACCAGGGACCGGACCTGGGACCGGACCTGGGACCAGGGACCGGACCTGGGACCAGGGACCGGACCAGGGACCGGACCTGGGACCAGGGACCGGACCTGGGACCGGACCTGGGACCAGGGACCGGACCAGGGACCGGACCAGGGACCAGGGACCGGACCAGGGACCGGACCAGGGACCGGACCAGGGACCGGACCAGGGACTGGACCTGGGACCAGGGACCGGACCAGGGACCAGGGACCGGACCTGGGACCGGACCTGGGACCAGGGACCGGACCTGGGACCGGACCAGGGACCAGGGACCGGACCTGGGACCAGGGACCGGACCTGGGACCAGGGACCGGACCAGGGACCGGACCTGGGACCAGGGACCGGACCTGGGACCTGGGACCGGACCAGGGACCGGACCTGGGACCAGGGACCGGACCTGGGACCGGACCAGGGACCAGGGACCGGACCTGGGACCGGACCTGGGACCAGGGACCGGACCTGGGACCAGGGACCGGACCAGGGACCGGACCTGGGACCAGGGACCGGACCTGGGACCGGACCTGGGACCAGGGACCGGACCAGGGACCGGACCAGGGACCAGGGACCGGACCAGGGACCGGACCAGGGACCGGACCAGGGACCGGACCAGGGACTGGACCTGGGACCAGGGACCGGACCAGGGACCAGGGACCGGACCTGGGACCGGACCTGGGACCAGGGACCGGACCTGGGACCGGACCAGGGACCAGGGACCGGACCTGGGACCAGGGACCGGACCAGGGACCGGACCTGGGACCAGGGACCGGACCTGGGACCTGGGACCGGACCTGGGACCGGACCAGGGACCAGGGACCGGACCTGGGACCGGACCAGGGACCGGACCAGGGACCGGACCTGGGACCAGGGACCGGACCTGGGACCGGACCAGGGACCAGGGACCGGACCTGGGACCGGACCAGGGACCGGACCAGGGACCAGGGACCGGACCAGGGACCGGACCTGGGACCGGACCAGGGACCAGGGACCGGACCTGGGACCGGACCTGGGACCGGACCTGGGACCAGGGACCGGACCTGGGACCGGACCAGGGACCAGGGACCGGACCTGGGACCGGACCAGGGACCGGACCAGGGACCAGGGACCGGACCAGGGACCGGACCTGGGACCGGACCAGGGACCAGGGACCGGACCTGGGACCGGACCAGGGACCAGGGACCGGACCTGGGACCGGACCTGGGACCAGGGACCGGACCTGGGACCAGGGACCGGACCAGGGACCGGACCTGGGACCAGGGACCGGACCTGGGACCGGACCAGGGACCAGGGACCGGACCTGGGACCGGACCAGGGACCGGACCAGGGACCAGGGACCGGACCAGGGACCGGACCTGGGACCGGACCAGGGACCAGGGACCGGACCTGGGACCGGACCAGGGACCGGACCTGGGACCGGACCTGGGACCAGGGACCGGACCTGGGACCAGGGACCGGACCAGGGACCGGACCTGGGACCAGGGACCGGACCTGGGACCGGACCACAGTCCCAAGTCCAGACCTGAACCTGCAGAACCACTGCACCAAAGTGAACGGAGACTCGGACCTGGGCTTTGTCACAAAATGGCTGCTTAGGAAAGGAGAAAGTGTGAAGGAAAGGAGTGAGGAGACGAGGGAGAAAAGACTCAAAGAGGGAGGAGATGAGGAGGGAGGAGACAAGGAGAGAGGGAACACTGAGGAAGAAGACGAAGGAACTGGAGCAAAACGGTGGACGAGGAGAGGATGCAGCCTGAAGGAGGGAGGAGACAAGAGAGCGAGGACAAGATGGTGGACAAGGAAAGGAGGAAGTGTGAGGGAAAGGAGAGAGGAGACGAGGGAGCAAGGGGATGAGGAGAGAGGAGACGAGAGAGGAAATGAGGAAGTTTCAGCTCAGACAAAATGGTGGACGAGGAAAGGAGGAAGTGTGAGGGAAAGGAGAGAGGAGACGAGGGAAAGGAGACAAGTTGATGTGTTTAGTGTCTTCCATGAGCATCGAGTCTGTGGGTCAGTGTGGGGGTCACTCAGGGGGTCACTCAGGGGGTCGCTCAGGGGGTCGCTCAGGGGGTCACTCAGGGGGTCACTCAGGGGGTCGCTCAGGGGGTCACTCAGGGGGTCGCTCAGGGGGTCGCTCAGGGGGTCACTCAGGGGGTCACTCAGGGGGTCGCTCAGGGGGTCACTGGAGGGGTCAGTCGGGGGTCACTCGAGGGGTCAGTCGGGGGGTCACTTGAGGGGTCAGTCGGGGGGTCAGTCGGGGGGTCAGTCGGGGGTCAGTCGGGGGGTCAGTCGGTGGGTCAGTCGGGGGTCACTTGAGGGGTCAGTCGGGGGGTCAGTCGGGGGTCACTCGAGGGGTCAGTCGGGGGGTCACTCGAGGGGTCAGTCGGGGGGTCACTTGAGGGGTCAGTCGGGGGGTCAGTCGGTGGGTCAGTCGGGGGTCACTTGAGGGGTCAGTCGGGGGGTCAGTCGGGGGTCACTCGAGGGGTCAGTTGGGGGGTCACTTGAGGGGTCAGTTGGGGGGTCACTCGGGGGTCACTCGAGGGGTCAGTTGGGGGGTCACTTGAGGGGTCAGTCGGGGGGTCAGTCGGGGGTCACTCGAGGGGTCAGTTGGGGGGTCACTTGAGGGGTCAGTCATTGCCGCGCGGCTTCAGTTTCCACCGCACGACCTCTGAAAAATGTCAAAAACAAACCAACAAGATGAAAGTGACCAATCAGAGCACTTTGTTGGAGCTGGACACGGCCAATGAGCGCGAAGACACCTCCTGCTCTCTGATTGGCTCTCGCGCCTTCTCCTGCTCTCTGATTGGCTCGCAGAGGCCGCTGCTGCCGATGACGACTTCGCACTCCTCGCTCGGCCTCGCCTACGCCATTGCTCCATTGTCCAATCAGAGGCGAGGCAGCATGCTAAGCCACGCCCCCTTCATGTCCCCAGCCAATCGCAGAAGCAGCTACATCTGAGCTCCGCCTACCGGCAGAGTGATTATCACAGGAGTAAAAACACCCGAGAGAGTTCACTGCGGCGCCATCTTGTGACTGTAAGAGCAGTTTAAAGTACTAAAGTAAAAGTACTGCAGTACATTTATATTTAGATCTTTTGCTTTTACTTACTACATTTGAGACCAGTACTTCTACTTTTTACTGCCCTGAAATGAAAAGTATTCTTCGACTGACTTTGACTCTTGAATCTGTGTGAAATACTTTTACTTTTGACTCGAAAAGTACATTTAAAAATGGGTATTTCAATACTTTTACTTAAGTTGTTTATTTATTTTTTGTTTGGTCCAGGTCCTGGAGCAGTGGTCAGTCCCACAGACTCTAGATCCCACAGACTCTAGATCCCGCAGACTCTAGATCCCGCAGACTCTAGATTTTAAAGACTCTAGATTTTAAAGACTCTAGATCCTACAGACTCTAGATCCTACAGACTCTAGATCCCACAGACTCTAGATCCCACAGACTCTAGATCCCGCAGACTCTAGATCCCGCAGACTCTAGATCCCGCAGACTCTAGATTTTAAAGACTCTAGATTTTAAAGACTCTAGATCCTACAGACTCTAGATCCTACAGACTCTAGATCCCACAGACTCTAGATCCCGCAGACTCTAGATCCCGCAGACTCTAGATCCTACAGACTCTAGATCCTACAGACACGACATAGATCCCACAGACTCTAGATCCCAAAGACTCTAGATCCCACAGACTCTAGATCCTACAGACTCTAGATCCTACAGACACGACATAGATCCCACAGACTCTAGATCCCAAAGACTCTAGATCCTACAGACTCTAGATCCTGCAGACTCTAGATCCTACAGACTCTAGATCCTACAGACTCTAGATCCTACAGACTCTAGATCCTGCAGACTCTAGATCCCGCAGACTCTAGATCCTACAGACTCTAGATCCCACAGACTCTAGATCCCACAGACTCTAGATCCCAAAAGACTCTAGATCCTACAGACTCTAGATCCTGCAGACTCTAGATCCTACAGACTCTAGATCCTACAGACTCTAGATCCTGCAGACTCTAGATCCTACAGACTCTAGATCCTGCAGACTCTAGATCCTACAGACTCTAGATCCTGCAGACTCTAGATCCCACAGACTCTAGATCCTACAGACTCTAGATCCCACAGACACGACATAGATCCCACAGACTCTAGATCCCAAAGACTCTAGATCCTACAGACTCTAGATCCTGCAGACTCTAGATCCTACAGACTCTAGATCCTACAGACTCTAGATCCTACAGACTCTAGATCCCACAGACTCTAGATCCTACAGGCTCTAGATCCTACAGACTCTAGATCCTACAGACACGACATAGATCCCACAGACTCTAGATCCCAAAGACTCTAGATCCTGCAGACTCTAGATCCTACAGACTCTAGATCCTACAGACTCTAGATCCTACAGACTCTAGATCCTACAGACTCTAGATCCTGCAGACTCTAGATCCTACAGACTCTAGATCCTGCAGACTCTAGATCCTACAGACTCTAGATCCTACAGACTCTAGATCCTACAGACACGACATAGATCCCACAGACTCTAGATCCAAAGACTCTAGATCCCACAGACTCTAGATCCCAAAGACTCTAGATCCTACAGACTCTAGATCCTACAGACTCTAGATCCTACAGACACGACATAGATCCCACAGACTCTAGATCCCAAAGACTCTAGATCCTGCAGACTCTAGATCCTACAGACTCTAGATCCTACAGACTCTAGATCCTGCAGACTCTAGATCCTACAGACTCTAGATCCTGCAGACTCTAGATCCTACAGACTCTAGATCCTACAGACTCTAGATCCTGCAGACTCTAGATCCTACAGACTCTAGATCCTGCAGACTCTAGATCCTACAGACTCTAGATCCTACAGACTCTAGATCCCAAAGACTCTAGATCCTACAGACTCTAGATCCTGCAGACTCTAGATCCTACAGACTCTAGATCCTACAGACTCTAGATCCTACAGACTCTAGATCCTACAGACACGACATAGATCCCACAGACTCTAGATCCCAAAGACTCTAGATCCTGCAGACTCTAGATCCTACAGACTCTAGATCCTACAGACTCTAGATCCTACAGACTCTAGATCCTACAGACTCTAGATCCCGCAGACTCTAGATTTTAAAGACTCTAGATCCCACAGACTCTAAATCCTACAGACTCTAGATCCTGCAGACTCTAGATCCCGCAGACTCTAGATTTTAAAGACTCTAGATCCCACAGACTCTAGATTTTAAAGACTCTAGATCCCGCAGACCCTAGATCCTGCAGACTCTAGATCCTACAGACTCTAGATCCCGCAGACTCTAGATCCTGCAGACTCTAGCTCCTACGGACTCTATATCCTACAGACTCTAGATCCTAAAGACTCTACATCCTACAGACTCTAGATCCTAAAGACTCTAGATCCTGCTGACCCTAGATCCTACAGACTCTAGATCCTGCTGACCCTAGATCCTACAGACTCTAGATCCTGCAGACTCTAGATCCTGCAGACTCTAAGATCCTACAGATTCTAGATCCTACAGACTCTAGATCCTGCAGACCATAGATCCTACAGACTCTAGATCCTACAGACTCTAGATCCCACAGACTCTAGATCCTACAGACTCTAGATCCTACAGACACGACATAGATCCCACAGACTCTAGATCCCAAAGACTCTAGATCCTGCAGACTCTAGATCCTACAGACTCTAGATCCTACAGACTCTAGATCCTGCAGACTCTAGATCCTGCAGACTCTAGATCCTACAGACTCTAGATCCTACAGACTCTAGATCCTGCAGACTCTAGATCCCACAGACTCTAGATCCCAAAAGACTCTAGATCCTACAGACTCTAGATCCTGCAGACTCTAGATCCTACAGACTCTAGATCCTACAGACTCTAGATCCTGCAGACTCTAGATCCTACAGACTCTAGATCCTGCAGACTCTAGATCCTACAGACTCTAGATCCCACAGACTCTAGATCCCACAGACTCTAGATCCTACAGACTCTAGATCCTACAGACACGACATAGATCTCACAGACTCTAGATCCCAAAGACTCTAGATCCTACAGACTCTAGATCCTGCAGACTCTAGATCCTACAGACTCTAGATCCTACAGACTCTAGATCCTACAGACTCTAGATCCCACAGACTCTAGATCCTACAGACTCTAGATCCTACAGACACGACATAGATCCCACAGACTCTAGATCCCAAAGACTCTAGATCCTACAGACTCTAGATCCTACAGACTCTAGATCCTACAGACTCTAGATCCTACAGACACGACATAGATCCCACAGACTCTAGATCCCAAAGACTCTAGATCCTGCAGACTCTAGATCCTACAGACTCTAGATCCTACAGACTCTAGATCCTGCAGACTCTAGATCCTACAGACTCTAGATCCTGCAGACTAGATCCTACAGACTCTAGATCCTACAGACTCTAGATCCTACAGACTCTAGATCCTACAGACACGACATAGATCCCACAGACTCTAGATCCCAAAGACTCTAGATCCCACAGACTCTAGATCCCAAAGACTCTGGATCCTACAGACTCTAGATCCTACAGACTCTAGATCCTACGGACTCTAGATCCTGCAGACTAGATCCTACAGACTCTAGATCCTGCAGACTCTAGATCCTACAGACTCTAGATCCTACAGACTCTAGATCCTGCAGACTCTAGATCCTACAGACTCTAGATCCTGCAGACTCTAGATCCTACAGACTCTAGATCCTACAGACTCTAGATCCCACAGACTCTAGATCCTACAGACTCTAGATCCTACAGACACGACATAGATCCCACAGACTCTAGATCCCAAAGACTCTAGATCCTACAGACTCTAGATCCTGCAGACTCTAGATCCTACAGACTCTAGATCCTACAGACTCTAGATCCTACAGACTCTAGATCCCACAGACTCTAGATCCTACAGGCTCTAGATCCTACAGACTCTAGATCCTACAGACACGACATAGATCCCACAGACTCTAGATCCCAAAGACTCTAGATCCTGCAGACTCTAGATCCTACAGACTCTAGATCCTACAGACTCTAGATCCTACAGACTCTAGATCCTACAGACTCTAGATCCTGCAGACTCTAGATCCTACAGACTCTAGATCCTGCAGACTCTAGATCCTACAGACTCTAGATCCTACAGACTCTAGATCCTACAGACACGACATAGATCCCACAGACTCTAGATCCAAAGACTCTAGATCCCACAGACTCTAGATCCCAAAGACTCTAGATCCTACAGACTCTAGATCCTACAGACTCTAGATCCTACAGACACGACATAGATCCCACAGACTCTAGATCCCAAAGACTCTAGATCCTGCAGACTCTAGATCCTACAGACTCTAGATCCTACAGACTCTAGATCCTGCAGACTCTAGATCCTACAGACTCTAGATCCTGCAGACTCTAGATCCTACAGACTCTAGATCCTACAGACTCTAGATCCTGCAGACTCTAGATCCTACAGACTCTAGATCCTGCAGACTCTAGATCCTACAGACTCTAGATCCTACAGACTCTAGATCCCAAAGACTCTAGATCCTACAGACTCTAGATCCTGCAGACTCTAGATCCTACAGACTCTAGATCCTACAGACTCTAGATCCTACAGACTCTAGATCCTACAGACACGACATAGATCCCACAGACTCAAGATCCCAAAGACTCTAGATCCCGCAGACTCTAGATCCTACAGACTCTAGATCCTGCAGACTCTAGATCCTGCAGACTCTAGATCCTACAGACTCTAGATCCTACAGACTCTAGATCCTACAGACACGACATAGATCCCACAGACTCTAGATCCCAAAGACTCTAGATCCTGCAGACTCTAGATCCTACAGACTCTAGATCCTACAGACTCTAGATCCTACAGACTCTAGATCCTACAGACTCTAGATCCCGCAGACTCTAGATTTTAAAGACTCTAGATCCCACAGACTCTAAATCCTACAGACTCTAGATCCTGCAGACTCTAGATCCCGCAGACTCTAGATTTTAAAGACTCTAGATCCCACAGACTCTAGATTTTAAAGACTCTAGATCCCGCAGACCCTAGATCCTGCAGACTCTAGATCCTACAGACTCTAGATCCCGCAGACTCTAGATCCTGCAGACTCTAGCTCCTACGGACTCTATATCCTACAGACTCTAGATCCTAAAGACTCTACATCCTACAGACTCTAGATCCTAAAGACTCTAGATCCTGCTGACCCTAGATCCTACAGACTCTAGATCCTGCTGACCCTAGATCCTACAGACTCTAGATCCTGCAGACTCTAGATCCTGCAGACTCTAAGATCCTACAGATTCTAGATCCTACAGACTCTAGATCCTGCAGACCATAGATCCTACAGACTCTAGATCCTACAGACTCTAGATCCCACAGACTCTAGATCCTACAGACTCTAGATCCTACAGACACGACATAGATCCCACAGACTCTAGATCCCAAAGACTCTAGATCCTGCAGACTCTAGATCCTACAGACTCTAGATCCTACAGACTCTAGATCCTGCAGACTCTAGATCCTGCAGACTCTAGATCCTACAGACTCTAGATCCTACAGACTCTAGATCCTGCAGACTCTAGATCCCACAGACTCTAGATCCCAAAAGACTCTAGATCCTACAGACTCTAGATCCTGCAGACTCTAGATCCTACAGACTCTAGATCCTACAGACTCTAGATCCTGCAGACTCTAGATCCTACAGACTCTAGATCCTGCAGACTCTAGATCCTACAGACTCTAGATCCCACAGACTCTAGATCCCACAGACTCTAGATCCTACAGACTCTAGATCCTACAGACACGACATAGATCTCACAGACTCTAGATCCCAAAGACTCTAGATCCTACAGACTCTAGATCCTGCAGACTCTAGATCCTACAGACTCTAGATCCTACAGACTCTAGATCCTACAGACTCTAGATCCCACAGACTCTAGATCCTACAGACTCTAGATCCTACAGACACGACATAGATCCCACAGACTCTAGATCCCAAAGACTCTAGATCCTACAGACTCTAGATCCTACAGACTCTAGATCCTACAGACTCTAGATCCTACAGACACGACATAGATCCCACAGACTCTAGATCCCAAAGACTCTAGATCCTGCAGACTCTAGATCCTACAGACTCTAGATCCTACAGACTCTAGATCCTGCAGACTCTAGATCCTACAGACTCTAGATCCTGCAGACTAGATCCTACAGACTCTAGATCCTACAGACTCTAGATCCTACAGACTCTAGATCCTACAGACACGACATAGATCCCACAGACTCTAGATCCCAAAGACTCTAGATCCCACAGACTCTAGATCCCAAAGACTCTGGATCCTACAGACTCTAGATCCTACAGACTCTAGATCCTACGGACTCTAGATCCTACAGACACGACATAGATCCCACAGACTCTAGATCCCAAAGACTCTAGATCCTGCAGACTCTAGATCCTACAGACTCTAGATCCTGCAGACTCTAGATCCTGCAGACTCTAGATCCTACAGACTCTAGATCCTACAGACTCTAGATCCTGCAGACTCTAGATCCTACAGACTCTAGATCCTACAGACTCTAGATCCTGCAGACTCTAGATCCTACAGACTCTAGATCCTACAGACTCTAGATCCTACAGACACGACATAGATCCCACAGACTCTAGATCCCAAAGACTCTAGATCCTGCAGACTCTAGATCCTACAGACTCTAGATCCTACAGACTCTAGATCCTGCAGACTCTAGATCCTACAGACTCTAGATCCTACAGACTCTAGATCCTGCAGACTCTAGATCCTACAGACTCTAGATCCTACAGACTCTAGATCCTGCAGACTCTAGATCCTACAGACTCTAGATCCTACAGACTCTAGATCCTACAGACACGACATAGATCCCACAGACTCTAGATCCCAAAGACTCTAGATCCTGCAGACTCTAGATCCTACAGACTCTAGATCCTACAGACTCTAGATCCTACAGACTCTAGATCCTGCATACTCTAGATCCTACAGACTCTAGATCCTACAGACTCTAGATCCTGCAGACTCTAGATCCTACAGACTCTAGATCCTACAGACTCTAGATCCTACAGACTCTAGATCCCGCAGACTCTAGATCCTGCAGACTCTAGATCCTACAGACACGACATAGATCCCACAGACTCTAGATCCCAAAGACTCTAGATCCTACAGACTCTAGATCCTGCAGACTCTAGATCCTACAGACTCTAGATCCTACAGACTCTAGATCCTACAGACACGACATAGATCCCACAGACTCTAGATCCCAAAGACTCTAGATCCTACAGACGCTAGATCCTACAGACTCTAGATCCTACAGACTCTAGATCCTACAGACACGACATAGATCCCACAGACTCTAGATCCCAAAGACTCTAGATCCTGCAGACTCTAGATCCTACAGACTCTAGATCCTACAGACTCTAGATCCTACAGACTCTAGATCCTGCAGACTCTAGATCCTGCAGACTCTAGATCCTGCAGACTCTAGATCCTACAGACTCTAGATCCTACAGACTCTAGATCCTACAGACACGACATAGATCCCACAGACTCTAGATCCCAAAGACTCTAGATCCCACAGACTCTAGATCCCAAAGACTCTAGATCCTACAGACTCTAGATCCTACAGACTCTAGATCCTACAGACTCTAGATCCTACAGACACGACATAGATCCCACAGACTCTAGATCCCAAAGACTCTAGATCCTGCAGACTCTAGATCCTGCAGACTCTAGATCCTGCAGACTCTAGATCCTACAGACTCTAGATCCTGCAGACTCTAGATCCTACAGACTCTAGATCCTACAGACTCTAGATCCTACAGACTCTAGATCCCAAAGACTCTAGATCCTACAGACTCTAGATCCTGCAGACTCTAGATCCTACAGACTCTAGATCCTACAGACACGACATAGATCCCACAGACTCTAGATCCCAAAGACTCTAGATCCTGCAGACTCTAGATCCTACAGACTCTAGATCCTACAGACTCTAGATCCTGCAGACTCTAGATCCTACAGACTCTAGATCCTACAGACTCTAGATCCTGCAGACTCTAGATCCTACAGACTCTAGATCCTGCAGACTCTAGATCCTACAGACTCTAGATCCTACAGACTCTAGATCCTACAGACTCTAGATCCTACAGACACGACATAGATCCCAAAGACTCTAGATCCTGCAGACTCTAGATCCTACAGACTCTAGATCCTACAGACTCTAGATCCTACAGACTCTAGATCCTGCAGACTCTAGATCCTACAGACTCTAGATCCTACATACTCTAGATCCTGCAGACTCTAGATCCTACAGACTCTAGATCCTACAGACTCTAGATCCTACAGACACGACATAGATCCCACAGACTCTAGATCCCAAAGACTCTAGATCCTGCAGACTCTAGATCCTACAGACTCTAGATCCTACAGACTCTAGATCCTGCAGACTCTAGATCCTGCAGACTCTAGATCCTGCAGACTCTAGATCCTACAGACTCTAGATCCTGCAGACTCTAGATCCTACAGACTCTAGATCCTACAGACTCTAGATCCTGCAGACTCTAGATCCTACAGACTCTAGATCCTACAGACTCTAGATCCTGCAGACTCTAGATCCTACAGACTCTAGATCCTGCAGACTCTAGATCCTACAGACTCTAGATCCTACAGACTCTAGATCCTACAGACTCTAGATCCTACAGACACGACATAGATCCCAAAGACTCTAGATCCTGCAGACTCTAGATCCTACAGACTCTAGATCCTACAGACTCTAGATCCTACAGACTCTAGATCCTGCAGACTCTAGATCCTACAGACTCTAGATCCTACATACTCTAGATCCTGCAGACTCTAGATCCTACAGACTCTAGATCCTGCAGACTCTAGATCCTACAGACTCTAGATCCTACAGACTCTAGATCCTACAGACACGACATAGATCCCACAGACTCTAGATCCCAAAGACTCTAGATCCTGCAGACTCTAGATCCAACAGACTCTAGATCCTGCAGACTCTAGATCCTGCAGACTCTAGATCCTGCAGACTCTAGATCCTACAGACTCTAGATCCTGCAGACTCTAGATCCTACAGACTCTAGATCCTACAGACTCTAGATCCTGCAGACTCTAGATCCTGCAGACTCTAGATCCTACAGACTCTAGATCCTGCAGACTCTAGATCCTACAGACTCTAGATCCTACAGACTCTAGATCCTACAGACTCTAGATCCTGCAGACTCTAGATCCTACAGACTCTAGATCCTACAGACTCTAGATCCTACAGACACGACATAGATCCCACAGACTCTAGATCCCAAAGACTCTAGATCCTGCAGACTCTAGATCCAACAGACTCTAGATCCTACAGACTCTAGATCCTGCAGACTCTAGATCCTGCAGACTCTAGATCCTGCAGACTCTAGATCCTACAGACTCTAGATCCTGCAGACTCTAGATCCTACAGACTCTAGATCCTACAGACTCTAGATCCTGCAGACTCTAGATCCTGCAGACTCTAGATCCTACAGACTCTAGATCCTGCAGACTCTAGATCCTACAGACTCTAGATCCTACAGACTCTAGATCCTACAGACTCTAGATCCTACAGACTCTAGATCCCACAGACACGACTGGACTCACTGTGATCAAAGCTGATGCACTTTCACTTTCACTGAAACATAATTTTCAGCATTTCTTCTCGTCTGAATTCAAACTCTTGTCACAGGATTAATTTCACTGAAAAGAGTTTAATCTGAGATGGAGGAGCATGTCAAATCAGGCTTAAAACAGTAGCTTCATGTGATATTCATGCACTGAGGTCCAACAGAACCAAGATTGAGCTCTGGACCCTTTGTTTATGTGAGCGCAGTTCTTGGTTGTACCAGGAGGAGGCGCTTTGACCTAATGACCTTCTGTTTTAACAGAGCTGCAGCATCAAGAGCAGACTTCAGAGGATTCATGGTCAAGTCGGTCACTTCCCCTGGACTAAAGCTGTTCTCAGCAGGATCACATGACGTGATCACGTGATGACGTGACGTGATCACGTCATCACGTGACGTGATCACATCACATGATCATGTGACGTGATCTGACCCGCCGCTCTCGACGTGGAGCCGCTGCTCATCTCAGACCTTCGTTAAAGTTCAGGATGTGACTTTTCTTCTTCGTCTGTGAATATGTAAATTAACCTGAGGAAGATCAAAGAGCACAACTTCCTGTCCCCTTCAAAATAAAACCTGCTGCACCGCCACAATAAAAGCCAAACATCTGCTGCACATTTTTATTAAAGCTTTTGTCACAAACTGGAGTTTTTTGTTTTTTTTACATCAAACACATTTTATTCACATTTAATCATTTTAAACCAAATCAAAACTTTATTGTGATTTTCCCAAAACTGAAATCAGAAGTTTCCAAGACTCATATTTAGACATTTCAATTTCATATTTAAATAAATAAATAAACACTAAATCATTTGTTCAGAAAACATTTTGAAATGTTGAGTTTTGATCTAAAAACATTTTAGAAGAACCAGAACCTGAACCAGAACCAGGACCAGGACCAGGACCAGAACCAGAACCAGGACCAGGACCAGGACCTGGACCTGGACCAGGACCAGGACCAGGACCAGAACCAGAACCAGGACCTGGACCAGAACCAGAACCAGAACCAGAACCTGAACAGGACCTGGACCAGAACCAGGACCTGGACCAGAACCAGAACCAGAACCTGAACCAGGACCTGGACCAGAACCAGAACCTGGACCAGGACCAGGACCAGGGGCAGGACCAGGACCTGGACCAGGACCAGGACCAGGACCAGGACCAGGACCAGGACCTGGACCAAGACCAGGACCAGGACCAGGACCAGAACCAGAACCAGAACCTGAACCAGAACCAGGACCTGGACCAGGACCAGGACCAGGACCAGGACCAGGACCAGGACCAGGACCTGGACCAGGACCAGGACCAGGACCAGGACCTGGACCAGGACCAGGACCAAGACCAGGACCAGGACCAGAACCAGAACCAGAACCTGAACCTGAACCTGAACCAGAACCAGAACCAGGACCAGAACCAGAACCTGAACCAGAACCAGGACCAGGACCAGGACCAGGACCAGAACCAGAACCAGGACCAGGACCAGGACCTGGACCTGGACCAGGACCAGGACCAGGACCAGAACCAGAACCAGAACCAGGACCAGGACCAGGACCTGGACCTGGACCTGGACCAGGACCAGGACCAGGACCAGGACCAGGACCAGAACCAGAACCAGGACCTGGACCAGAACCAGAACCAGAACCAGAACCTGAACCAGGACCTGGACCAGAACCAGGACCTGGACCAGAACCAGAACCAGAACCTGAACCAGGACCTGGACCAGAACCAGAACCTGGACCAGGACCAGGACCAGGGGCAGGACCAGGACCTGGACCAGGACCAGGACCAGGACCAGGACCAGGACCAGGACCTGGACCAAGACCAGGACCAGGACCAGGACCAGAACCAGAACCAGAACCTGAACCAGAACCAGGACCTGGACCAGGACCAGGACCAGGACCAGGACCAGGACCAGGACCTGGACCAGGACCAGGACCAGGACCAGGACCTGGACCAGGACCAGGACCAAGACCAGGACCAGGACCAGAACCAGAACCAGAACCTGAACCTGAACCTGAACCAGAACCAGAACCTGGACCAGGACCAGGGGCAGGACCAGGACCAGGACCTGGACCAGGACCAGGACCAGGACCAGGACCAGGACCAGGACCAGGACCAGGACCAGGACCTGGACCAGAACCAGAACCAGAACCAGAACCTGAACCAGGACCAGGACCTGGACCAGGACCAGGACCAGGACCAGGACCAGGACCTGGACCAGGACCAGGACCAGGACCAGGACCAGGACCTGGACCTGGACCTGGACCTGGACCAGGACCAGGACCAGAACCAGAACCAGGACCTGGACCAGAACCAGAACCAGAACCAGAACCTGAACCAGGACCAGGACCAGGACCAGAACCAGAACCAGAACCAGAACCTGAACCTGAACCAGGACCAGGACCAGGACCTGGACCAGGACCAGGACCAGGACCAGGACCAGGACCAGAACCAGAACCAGAACCTGAACCTGAACCTGAACCAGAACCAGAACCTGGACCAGGACCAGGGGCAGGACCAGGACCAGGACCTGGACCAGGACCAGGACCAGGACCAGGACCAGGACCAGGACCAGGACCTGGACCAGGACCAGGACCAGGACCAGGACCAGGACCTGGACCAGGACCAGGACCAGGACCAGAACCAGGACCTGGACCAGAACCAGGACCTGGACCAGGACCAGGACCAGGACCAGGACCAGGACCAGGACCAGGACCAGGACCAGGACCAGGACCAGGACCAGGACAATATGGAAAACTTCTCTAAAGAATCTGTGAAATACTTTTACATTTTTACTTATATTTTCATATTTGACTCTCGGCTGCTGGACACTTAATGTCAGTTTCATTCTGTCGTGGTCAGTCTGGTGGTCGTGGTCAGTCTGGTGGTCGTGGTCAGTCTGGTGGTCAGTCTGGTGGTCGTGGTCAGTAGTCGTCGTGGTCAGTCTGGTGGTCGTGGTCAGTCTGGTGGTCGTGGTCAGTCTGGTGGTCATGGTCAGTCTGGTGGTCATGGTCAGTAGTCGTCGTGGTCAGTCTGGTGGTCGTGGTCAGTCTGGTGGTCGTGGTCAGTCTGGTGGTCGTGGTCAGTCTGGTGGTCAGTCTGGTGGTCGTGGTCAGTAGTCGTCGTGGTCAGTCTGGTGGTCAGTCTGGTGGTCGTGGTCAGTAGTCGTCGTGGTCAGTCTGGTGGTCGTGGTCAGTCTGGTGGTCGTGGTCAGTCTGGTGGTCGTGGTCAGTCTGGTGGTCAGTCTGGTGGTCGTGGTCAGTAGTCGTCGTGGTCAGTCTGGTGGTCAGTCTGGTGGTCGTGGTCAGTAGTCGTCGTGGTCAGTCTGGTGGTCAGTCTGGTGGTCGTGGTCAGTAGTCGTCGTGGTCAGTCTGGTGGTCGTGGTCAGTCTGGTGGTCGTGGTCAGTCTGGTGGTCGTGGTCAGTCTGGTGGTCAGTCTGGTGGTCGTGGTCAGTAGTCGTCGTGGTCAGTCTGGTGGTCAGTCTGGTGGTCGTGGTCAGTAGTCGTCGTGGTCAGTCTGGTGGTCGTGGTCAGTCTGGTGGTCAGTCTGGTGGTCGTGGTCAGTAGTCGTCGTGGTCAGTCTGGTGGTCGTGGTCAGTCTGGTGGTCATGGTCAGTAGTCGTCGTGGTCAGTCTGGTGGTCATGGTCAGTCTGGTGGTCATGGTCAGTAGTCGTCGTGGTCAGTCTGGTGGTCAGTCTGGTGGTCGTGGTCAGTCTGGTGGTCAGTCTGGTGGTCGTGGTCAGTAGTCGTCGTGGTCAGTCTGGTGGTCATGGTCAGTCTGGTGGTCATGGTCAGTAGTCGTCGTGGTCAGTCTGGTGGTCAGTCTGGTGGTCGTGGTCAGTAGTCGTCGTGGTCAGTCTGGTGGTCAGTCTGGTGGTCGTGGTCAGTAGTCGTCGTGGTCAGTCTGGTGGTCGTGGTCAGTCTGGTGGTCGTGGTCAGTCTGGTGGTCGTGGTCAGTCTGGTGGTCAGTCTGGTGGTCGTGGTCAGTCTGGTGGTCAGTCTGGTGGTCGTGGTCAGTAGTCGTCGTGGTCAGTCTGGTGGTCGTGGTCAGTCTGGTGGTCGTGGTCAGTCTGGTGGTCGTGGTCAGTAGTCGTCGTAGCGATAGGCCCCGCCGTAGCCATAGCGATAGTCGTAGGCGTCCCGCTCTGTTTTGGCGGGAAGCACGTCGCCGGGAAACGACAGCGACTTGATGACTCCGGATTCGTCGCTCAGTTTGACCTCAGCGGAGTAGGAGGGGCCTGCGCCGCTCTCGTCCAATAAGGAACCGAGGCCGGGTTTTGGAGGCGGGACGCAGGAAGTGAAGGGCGACAAGGCGGGTTTGGGACACGGCTGGTATGACACCTGCAGGACAAGAGCGGAACTGTCAGTAACTCTCACACTAAAGACATTTAAACCAGTGAAGGAGGCCCGGCACCAACAGGAGGCCCGGCACCAACAGGAGGCCCGGCACCAACAGGAGGCCCGGCACCAACAGGAGGCCCGGCACCAGAAGGAGGCCGCCGGCACCGGCAGGAGGCCGCCGGCACCAGCAGGAGGCCGCCGGCACCAGCAGGAGGCCCGGCACCGGCAGGAGGCCCGGCACCAGCAGGAGGCCGCCGGCACCGGCAGGAGGCCGCCGGCACCAGCAGGAGGCCGCCGGCACCAGCAGGAGGCCCGGCACCGGCAGGAGGCCCGGCACCAGCAGGAGGCCGCCGGCACCGGCAGGAGGCCGCCGGCACTGGCAGGAGGCCTCCTTCACTGGTTTAAATGTCTGCTGGTGCCACAGGCCTCCTGCTGGTGTCAGAGTCAGGACTAAACATGGACCGGCACTTTACAGCACTTTACAGCACTTTACAGCACTTTACAGCACTTTACAGCACTTTACAGCACTTTACAGCACTTTACAGCACTTTACAGCACTTTACAGCAGAGGTCTGAGCGAGGAACGAGACGTGTGGTTTTGGGAAACTCGTGGAAGAAAAGAAAGGAGATGGAGCTAATGTGAAGCTAATGTGAAGCTAATGTGGAGCTAATGTGGAGCTAATGTGGAGCTAATGTGGAGCTAATGTGGAGCTAATGTGAAGCTAATGTGGAGCTAATGTGGAGCTAATGTGAAGCTAATGTGGAGCTACTGTGGAGCTAATGTGGAGCTAATGTGGAGCTAATGTTGAGCTAATGTGAAGCTAATGTGGAGCTAATGTGGAGCTACTGTGGAGCTAATGTGGAGCTAATGTGGAGCTAATGTGGAGCTAATGTGGAGCTAATGTGGAGCTAATGTGGAGCTAACAACAAGAATCTTCTGTGATAATCTGTGAGGAGAACATCCTCTAAAAACCTGGACAGATCAGATCCACAGGTAAAAACACAGATCAGAGTGTGACAAACACAATTACATCATCTGAGTCACGTCATGAGTCATGTGACACGTCATGAGTGATGTGACACGTCATGAGTCATGTGACAAGTCATGAGTCATGTGACACGTCATGAGTGATGTGACATGTCATGAGTCATGTGACATGTCATGAGTCATGTGACATGTCATGAGTCATGTGACACGTCATGTGACACGTCGTGAGTCATGTGACACGTCATGTGACACGTCATGAGTCATGTGACACGTCATGAGTCATGTGACATGTCATGAGTCATGTGACATGTCATGAGTCATGTGACATGTCATGAGTCATGTGACACGTCATGTGACACGTCGTGAGTCATGTGACACGTCATGTGACACGTCATGAGTCATGTGACACGTCATGAGTCATGTGACGAGTCATGAGTCATGTGACGAGTCATGAGTCATGTGACACGTCATGAGTCATGTGACATGTCATGAGTCATGTGACACGTCATGAGTCATGTGACATGTCATGAGTCATGTGACGAGTCATGAGTCATGTGACACGTCATGTGACACGTCGTGAGTCATGTGACACGTCATGTGACACGTCATGAGTCATGTGACACGTCATGTGACACGTCATGAGTCATGTGACACGTCATGAGTCATGTGACAAGTCATGAGTCATGTGACACGTCATGAGTCATGTGACACGTCATGTGACACGTCATGAGTCATGTGACACGTCATGAGTCATGTGACGAGTCATGAGTCATGTGACGAGTCATGAGTCATGTGACACGTCATGAGTCATGTGACGAGTCATGAGTCATGTGACGAGTCATGAGTCATGTGACGAGTCATGAGTCATGTGACGAGTCATGAGTCATGTGACACGTCATGAGTCATGTGACGAGTCATGAGTCATGTGACACGTCATGAGTCATGTGACACGTCATGAGTCATGTGACGAGTCATGAGTCATGTGACGAGTCATGAGTCATGTGACGAGTCATGAGTCATGTGATGAGTCATGAGTCATGTGACGAGTCATGAGTCATGTGACACGTCATGAGTCATGTGACGAGTCATGAGTCATGTGACACGTCATGAGTCATGTGACGAGTCATGAGTCATGTGACACGTCATGAGTCATGTGACGAGTCATGAGTCATGTGACGAGTCATGAGTCATGTGACGAGTCATGAGTCATGTGACGAGTCATGAGTCATGTGACGAGTCATGAGTCATGTGACGAGTCATGAGTCATGTGACACGTCATGAGTCATGTGACGAGTCATGAGTCATGTGACACGTCATGAGTCATGTGACGAGTCATGAGTCATGTGACGAGTCATGAGTCATGTGACGAGTCATGAGTCATGTGACGAGTCATGAGTCATGTGACACGTCATGAGTCATGTGACGAGTCATGAGTCATGTGACACGTCATGAGTCATGTGACGAGTCATGAGTCATGTGACGAGTCATGAGTCATGTGACACGTCATGAGTCATGTGATGAGTCATGAGTCATGTGACGAGTCATGAGTCATGTGACACGTCATGAGTCATGTGACGAGTCATGAGTCATGTGACGAGTCATGAGTCATGTGACGAGTCATGAGTCATGTGACGAGTCATGAGTCATGTGACACGTCATGAGTCATGTGACGAGTCATGAGTCATGTGACACGTCATGAGTCATGTGACACGTCATGAGTCATGTGACGAGTCATGAGTCATGTGACGAGTCATGAGTCATGTGACGAGTCATGAGTCATGTGACGAGTCATGAGTCATGTGACGAGTCATGAGTCATGTGACGAGTCATGAGTCATGTGACACGTCATGAGTCATGTGACACGTCATGAGTCATGTGACGAGTCATGAGTCATGTGACACGTCATGAGTCATGTGACATGTCATGAGTCATGTGACGAGTCATGAGTCATGTGACACGTCATGAGTCATGTGACAAGTCATGAGTCATGTGACACGTCATGAGTCATGTGACATGTCATGAGTCATGTGACACGTCATGAGTCATGTGACATGTCATGAGTCATGTGACGAGTCATGAGTCATGTGACACGTCATGAGTCATGTGACACGTCATGAGTCATGTGACATGTCATGAGTCATGTGACGAGTCATGAGTCATGTGACACGTCATGTGACACGTCGTGAGTCATGTGACACGTCATGTGACACGTCATGAGTCATGTGACACGTCATGAGTCACGTGACACGTCATGAGTCATGTGACATGTCATGAGTCATGTGACACGTCATGTGACACGTCGTGAGTCATGTGACACGTCATGTGACACGTCATGAGTCATGTGACACGTCATGAGTCATGTGACGAGTCATGAGTCATGTGACGAGTCATGAGTCATGTGACGAGTCATGAGTCATGTGACGAGTCATGAGTCATGTGACGAGTCATGAGTCATGTGACGAGTCATGAGTCATGTGACGAGTCATGAGTCATGTGACACTGAGATCAGCTCATGAGTTGCTGCTGCATGAACATGGACTCAGTCTTTCACCTGCTGCACATGTGCAAAAGTCTAAACTTTTACTGCTGTAAAAAAGATCTGTATTTATTATATTTAGTATTGTTTTATGTTTTATGTTTGACTCTCCTTGAACCGACACCTTAACGTGGTGGAGGGGTTTGAAGGCCCGAATGATCCCGGGAGCTATGTTGTCGGGGGCTTCATGCCCCTGGTCGGGTCTCCCAAGGCAAACAGGTCCTAGGTGACGGGTCAGACAAAGATCGGTTCAGAAGCCCCCTATGATGACAACACGAACAAGGCAGTTTACGTCGCCCGGATCGGCGTCACCGGGGCCCCATCCTGGAGCCAGGCCTGGGATGGGTGCTCCATGGCGAGCGCCTGGTGGCCGGGTCTTACCCCACGGGGCCCGGCCGGGCACAGCCCGAAAGACCGACGTGGGGCCGCCCTCCCGTGGGCCCACCACCCGCAGGAGGATCCATAAGGGGCCGGTGCAGAGAGATCTGGGCGGCAGTCGACGGCAGGGGCCTCGGCGACCCGATCTCCAGACACAGAGACTAACTCTGGGGACATGGAATGTCACCTCGCTGGGGGAAAGAGCCTGAGCTTGTGCAGGAGGTTGAGCGATACCGACTAGATATAGTCGGCCTCACCTCCACGCACAGTTTGGGCTCTGGAGCCCATCTCCTCGAGAGGGGCTGGACGCTCCACTTCTCTGGTGTTGCCCGCGGGGAGAGGCGGCGGGCTGGTGTGGGCTTGCTGATAGCCCCTCAGCTCAGCCGCCACGTGGGGGACAGGTCTCTCACTGTTGTGGCGGCCTACGGGCCGAACAGCAGTGCAGAGTACCCGGCCTTCTTGGAGTCCTTGGGAGGGGTACTGGACAGTGCACCGACCGGGGACTCCGTTGTTCTACTGGGGGACTTCAACGCCCACGTGGGCAATGACAGTGACACCTGGGGAGGGGTGATCGGGAAGAACGGCTTCCCCGATCTGAACCCGAGCGGTGTTCAGTTATTGGACTTCTGTGCTAGCCACGGATTGTCCATAACGAACACCATGTTCAAGCACAAGGGTGTCCATCAGTGCAGGTGGCACCAGGACACAGGCCGGAGGTCAATGATCGACTTTGTTGTCGTGTCATCTGACCTCCGGCCGCGTGTCTTGGACACTCGGGTGAAGAGAGGGGCAGAGTTGTCAACCGATCACCACCTGGTGGTGAGTTGGATCCGCTGGCGGAGGAGGAAGCCGGACAGACTTGGCAGGCCCAAGCGCATTGTGAGGGTCTGTTGGGAACGTCATGTGGAGCCCTCTGTCAGTAGGGTATTCAACTCGCACCTCCGGGAGAGCTTCTCCCATGTCCCGGGGGAGGTTGGGGACATTGAGTCCGAGTGGACCATGTTCTCCGCCTCCATTGTTGATGCGGCTGCGCGGAGCTGTGGTCGCAAGGTCTCCGGTGCCTGTCGTGGCGGCAACCCCCGAACCCGGTGGTGGACACCGGAAGTAAGGGATGCCGTCAGACTGAAGAAGGAGGCCTATCAGGCCACTCTGGCTTGTAGGTCTCCGGAGGTCATCGAGGGGTATCGGCAGGCCAAGCGAGCCGCGGCTCGTGCTGTCGCAGAGGCAAAAACCTGGGCCTGGGAGGAGTTCGGGGAGGCCATGGAGGAGGACTATCGGTCGGCACCAAAGAAATTCTGGCAAACCGTCCGGCGCCTCAGGAGGGGGAAGCAGTGTCTCACCAACACCGTTTACGGTGCGGGTGGAGGCCTGCTGACCTCGACTGGGGATGTCGTCGGACGGTGGAAGGAATACTTTGAGGATCTCCTTAATCCCTCAGTCACGTCTTCCGAAGAGGAAGTAGAGACCGGGGACTCAGAGGCTGGCTCTTCCATCACCCAAGCTGAAGTCACTGAGGTTGTTCGCAAACTCCTCGGTGGCAGGGCTCCGGGGGTGGATGAGATCCGCCCTGAGTACCTAAAGTATCTGGATGTTGTAGGACTGTCTTGGTTGACACGTCTCTGCAACATCGCGTGGCGTTCGGGGACCGTGCCTCTGGACTGGCAGACCGGGGTGGTGGTCCCTCTGTTCAAGAAGGGGGACCGGAGGGTGTGTTCCAACTACAGAGGGATCACACTCCTCAGCCTCCCGGGTAAGGTCTATTCCAAGGTACTGGAGAGGAGAATCCGACCGATAGTCGAACCTCGGATTCAGGAGGAGCAGAGTGGTTTTCGTCCCGGTCGTGGAACACTGGACCAGCTCTATACCCTCCATCGGGTGCTCGAGGGCTCATGGGAGTTTGCCCAACCAGTCCACATGTGCTTTGTGGATCTGGAGAAGGCTTTCGACCGTGTCCCTCGGGGTGTCCTTTGGGGGGTGCTCCGGGAGTTCGGGGTCCGGGGCCCTTTGCTCAGGGCTGTCCGGTCCCTGTATGACCGGAGCAGGAGCTGTGTTCGCATTGCCGGCAGTAAGTCAGACCTGTTCCCAGTGCATGTTGGACTCCGTCAGGGCTGCCCTTTGTCACCGGTTCTGTTCATAGTTTTTATGGACAGAATTTCTAGGCGCAGTCAGGGGTCGGAGGGTGTGGTCGGGGGTCGGAGGGTGTCCTCCGCCGTGTGGCTGGGCGCTCCCTTAGAGATAAGGTGAGGAGCTCGGCCACACGGGGGGAGCTCGGAGTAGAGCTGCTGCTCCTCCAGCTGAGGTGGCTCGGGCATCTGTTCCGGATGCCTCCTGGGCGCCTCCCTCGGGAGGTGTTTCAGGCATGTCCCACCGGGAAGAGGCCCCGGGGAAGACCCAGGACACGCTGGAGAGACTATGTCTCTCGGCTGGCCTGGGAACGCCTCGGGATCCCCCCGGAGGAGTCAGAGGAAGTGTCTGGGGAGATGGAAGTCTGGGAGTCCCTGCTCAGACTGCTGCCCCCGCGACCCGGCCCCGGATAAAGCGGCAGAAGATGGATGGATGGATGTTTGACGTTATGTTGGGCCTGTTTTAATGTGTTTGTTTGAAGCACTTTGTGCTCCACAAATAAACCAGCCTAAAGGTCCAATACAGGGTTAACAGAGGGCGGGGCTTTAGTCAGCTCAGAGGGCGGGGTTTAGTGAGCTCAGAGGGCGGGGTTCAGTGAGCTCAGAGGGCGGGGTTCAGTGAGCTCAGAGGGCGGGGTTCAGTGAGCTCAGAGGGCGTGTACAGACCTTAGTGGTGGTGGTTATTATGGTCTGCAGCGCGGTGGGAGAGCCGGGGCCGTTGCTCGGGTAACGACAGGGGTAGTCGCTGTGGTAACAGTGGTTCCAGGAAGGAGGCGTGGCCTTGGCCTGGGGGTCGTAGGTCGCAGAAGAGGAGAGAGGAGCCGAGGAAGAGGACGAACCCAAGACCGGAGTCATCATTCTGGAACACACAGAGACTAAGAACCAAACCAGGACTAAACCAGGTCTAAACCAGGTCCAAACCAGGACTAAACCAGGACTAAACCAGGTCCAAACCAGGACTAAACCAGGTCTAAACCAGGTCCAAACCAGGACTAAACCAGGACTAAACCAGGACTAAACCAGGACTAAACCAGGACTAAACCAGGTCTAAACCAGGTCTAAACCAGGACTAAACCAGGACTAAACCAGGTCTAAACCAGGTCCAAACCAGGACTAAACCAGGACTAAACCAGGACTAAACCAGGACTAAACCAGGACTAAACCAGGTCTAAACCAGGTCTAAACCAGGTCTAAACCAGGACTAAACCAGGACTAAACCAGGACTAAACCAGGACTAAACCAGGTCTAAACCAGGTCTAAACCAGGTCTAAACCAGGACTAAACCAGGACTAAACCAGGTCTAAACCAGGACTAAACCAGGACTAAACCAGGACTAAACCAGGTCTAAACCAGGTCCAAACCAGGACTAAACCAGGACTAAACCAGGACTAAACCAGGACTAAACCAGGTCTAAACCAGGACTAAACCAGGTCTAAACCAGGTCCAAACCAGGACTAAACCAGGACTAAACCAGGACTAAACCAGGACTAAACCAGGTCTAAACCAGGTCTAAACCAGGTCTAAACCAGGACTAAACCAGGACTAAACCAGGACTAAACCAGGACTAAACCAGGTCTAAACCAGGTCTAAACCAGGTCTAAACCAGGACTAAACCAGGACTAAACCAGGACTAAACCAGGTCTAAACCAGGTCTAAACCAGGTCTAAACCAGGACTAAACCAGGACTAAACCAGGTCTAAACCAGGTCTAAACCAGGTCTAAACCAGGTCTAAACCAGGACTAAACCAGGACTAAACCAGGTCTAAACCAGGTCTAAACCAGGTCTAAACCAGGAATAAACCAGGACTAAACCAGGACTAAACCAGGACTAAACCAGGTCTAAACCAGGTCTAAACCAGGTCTAAACCAGGTCTAAACCAGGACTAAACCAGGTCTAAACCAGGTCTAAACCAGGACTAAACCAGGACTAAACCAGGACTAAACCAGGACTAAACCAGGACTAAACCAGGACTAAACCATTACTTCAACATCAGGGAGATCCTTTATATAAATGCTAAAAATCAGGGGTCCAAGACTCGACCCCTGAAGCCTCCCCTGGACGTGGCTTTAAAGGGCATGAAAACATAAACACTGATGTCACTCAAATAAAACCAGGTCCAGTTCTGAGCGTGTGATCCTCCCCCGTTTAAAAGGGATCCACCAGGTTTAAAATGGATCCTGGGATCCACCAGGTTTAAAAGGGATCCACCATGTTTAAAAGGGACCCACCAGGTTTAAAAGGGATCCACCATGTTTAAAAGGGACCCACCAGGTTTAAAAGGGATCCACCAGGTTTAAAAGGGACCCACCAGGTTTAAAAGGGATCCACCATGTTTAAAAGGGATCCACCAGGTTTAAAAGGGATCCACCAGGTTTAAAATGGATCCACCATGTTTAAAAGGGACCCACCAGGTTTAAAATGGATCCACCATGTTTAAAATGGATCCACCATGTTTAAAAGGGACCCACCAGGTTTAAAAGGGACCCACCAGGTTTAAAAGGGATCCACTATGTTTAAAAGGGATCCACCAGGTTTAAAAAGGGACCCACTAGGTTTAAAATGGATCTACCAGGTTTAAAAGGGATCCACCAGGTTTAAAAGGGATCCACCATGTTTAAAAGGGACCCACCAGGTTTAAAAGGGATCCACCATGTTTAAAAGGGACCCACCAGGTTTAAAAGGGATCCACCAGGTTTAAAAGGGATCCACCAGGTTTAAAAGGGACCCACCAAGTTTAAAATGGATCCACCAGGTTTAAAAGTGATCCACCAGGTTTAAAAGTGATCCACCATGTTTAAAAGGGATCCACCATGTTTAAAAGGGACCCACCAGGTTTAAAATGGATCCACCAGGTTTAAAAGGGACCCACCAGGTTTAAAATGGATCCACCAGGTTTAAAATGGATCCACCAGGTTTAAAATGGATCCACCATGTTTAAAAGGGACCCACCAGGTTTAAAAGGGACCCACCAGGTTTAAAAGGGACCCACCATGTTTAAAAGGGATCCACCAGGTTTAAAAAGGGACCCACCAGGTTTAAAAGGGACCCACCAGGTTTAAAAGGGACCCACCAGGTTTAAAATGGATCCACCAGGTTTAAAAGGGATCCACCAGGTTTAAAAGGGATCCACCAGGTTTAAAATGGATCCACCAGGTTTAAAAGGGATCCACCATGTTTAAAAGGGATCCACCATGTTTAAAAGGGATCCACCAGGTTTAAAAGGGACCCACCAGGTTTAAAATGGATCCACCAGGTTTAAAAGGGATCCACCAGGTTTAAAAGGGATCCACCATGTTTAAAAGGGACCCACCAGGTTTAAAAGGGATCCACCATGTTTAAAAGGGACCCACCAGGTTTAAAAGGGATCCACCAGGTTTAAAAGGGACCCACCAGGTTTAAAAGGGACCCACCAGGTTTAAAAGGGATCCACCAGGTTTAAAAGGGACCCACCAGGTTTAAAAGGGATCCACCAGGTTTAAAAGGGATCCACCAGGTTTAAAATGGATCCACCATGTTTAAAAGGGACCCACCAGGTTTAAAATGGATCCACCAGGTTTAAAATGGATCCACCATGTTTAAAAGGGACCCACCAGGTTTAAAAGGGACCCACCAGGTTTAAAAGGGATCCACTAGTTTTAAAAGGGATCCACCAGGTTTAAAAAGGGACCCACCAGGTTTAAAATGGATCTACCAGGTTTAAAAGGGATCCACCAGGTTTAAAAGGGATCCACCATGTTTAAAAGGGACCCACCAGGTTTAAAAGGGATCCACCATGTTTAAAAGGGACCCACCAGGTTTAAAAGGGATCCACCAGGTTTAAAAGGGATCCACCAGGTTTAAAAGGGACCCACCAGGTTTAAAATGGATCCACCAGGTTTAAAAGGGATCCACCATGTTTAAAAGGGATCCACCATGTTTAAAAGGGACCCACCAGGTTTAAAATGGATCCACCAGGTTTAAAATGGATCCACCATGTTTAAAAGGGACCCACCAGGTTTAAAAGGGACCCACCATGTTTAAAAGGGACCCACCATGTTTAAAAGGGACCCACCAGGTTTAAAAGGGACCCACCAGGTTTAAAAGGGACCCACCATGTTTAAAAGGGACCCACCAGGTTTAAAAGGGATCCACCAGGTTTAAAAGGGATCCACCAGGTTTAAAAGGGATCCACCATGTTTAAAAGGGACCCACCAGGTTTAAAAGGGATCCACCATGTTTAAAAGGGACCCACCAGGTTTAAAAGGGACCCACCAGGTTTAAAAGGGACCCACCAGGTTTAAAAGGGACCCACCAGGTTTAAAAGGGATCCACCAGGTTTAAAATGGATCCACCAGGTTTAAAATGGATCCACCATGTTTAAAAGGGACCCACCAGGTTTAAAAGGGACCCACCAGGTTTAAAAGGGATCCACCATGTTTAAAAGGGATCCACCAGGTTTAAAAGGGATCTACCATGTTTAAAAGGGACCCACCAGGTTTAAAATGGATCCACCAGGTTTAAAAGGGACCCACCAGGTTTAAAAGGGACCCACAGAGGTTAAAAGTGATCCACCCAATACATCTGTGAGGGCGGGGCTAACCAGGGAAACGTGCATGTGGTTGGACGAACCTGGGGTTGCAGAGGTCGTATAGGCGGAGCTTATCTGAGTTTTCAAAGGTCGTTGTGTGGGCAGGGCTTACCTGGGGTCGCAGAGGTCAGGGGTGCTGTGGGCGGGGTTATAGGTTGGCGGTGTGATGTAACTCTGCAGCTCATATCCGTGGCGACCGACGTAGAGCCTCGGATTGGCTGGTTTGTGAAGCGGGGGTGGGGCCTCGCTGTAGTAGGGCTCGGCGGTGAAAGGCGGGTACGGCTGCTCCAGCGAATCCACACAGGGCAGGAGGGCGGGGCCAGACAGCTGTGGCCAATCAAAGAGGGGTTAGTTTATGAGTGGTTTGTTTTATTCTAAATAACTGTTTTTAGTGACTTTGTGATTAAAGTAAAAAGGTCACAAAGAAAAAACATTTCACTAGCAAAGACCACGCCACAACAATGAAATACGAAAGAATGTTTATTGAGAAGTCATGATGAGATCGATGAGAGAGCTCGATGAGAGAGCTCGATGAGGGAGCTCGATGAGAGAGCTCGATGAGGGAGCTCGATGAGGGAGCTCGATGAGGGAGCTCGATGAGAGCTCGATGAGGGAGCTCGATGAGGGAGCTCGATGAGAGCTCGATGAGGGAGCTCGATGAGGGAGCTCGATGAGAGCTCGATGAGGGAGCTCGATGAGGGAGCTCGATGAGAGAGCTCGATGAGAGCTCGATGAGGGAGCTCGATGAGGGAGCTCGATGAGGGAGCTCGATGAGAGAGCTCGATGAGGGAGCTCGATGAGAGAGCTCGATGAGGGAGCTCGATGAGGGAGCTCGATGAGGGAGCTCGATGAGAGCTCGATGAGGGAGCTCGATGAGGGAGCTCGATGAGAGCTCGATGAGGGAGCTCGATGAGGGAGCTCGATGAGAGAGCTCGATGAGGGAGCTCGATGAGAGAGCTCGATGAGGGAGCTCGATGAGGGAGCTCGATGAGGGAGCTCGATGAGAGCTCGATGAGGGAGCTCGATGAGGGAGCTCGATGAGAGCTCGATGAGGGAGCTCGATGAGGGAGCTCGATGAGAGAGCTCGATGAGGGAGCTCGATGAGAGAGCTCGATGAGGGAGCTCGATGAGGGAGCTCGATGAGGGAGCTCGATGAGGGAGCTCGATGAGGGAGCTCGATGAGAGAGCTCGATGAGGGAGCTCGATGAGAGAGCTCGATGAGGGAGCTCGATGAGAGAGCTCGATGAGGGAGCTCGATGAGGGAGCTCGATAAGAGCTCGATGAGAGCTCGATGAGAGCTCGATGAGGGAGCTCGATGAGGGAGCTCGATGAGGGAGCTCGATGAGAGCTCGATGAGGGAGCTCGATGAGGGAGCTCGATGAGGGAGCTCGATGAGGGAGCTCGATGAGAGCTCGATGAGGGAGCTCGATGAGGGAGCTCGATGAGGGAGCTCGATGAGGGAGCTCGATGAGAGAGCTCGATGAGGGAGCTCGATGAGGGAGCTCGATGAGGGAGCTCGATGAGAGAGCTCGATGAGGGAGCTCGATGAGAGAGCTCGATGAGGGAGCTCGATGAGAGAGCTCGATGAGGGAGCTCGATGAGGGAGCTCGATAAGAGCTCGATGAGAGCTCGATGAGAGCTCGATGAGAGCTCGATGAGGGAGCTCGATGAGGGAGCTCGATGAGGGAGCTCGATGAGAGCTCGATGAGGGAGCTCGATGAGGGAGCTCGATGAGGGAGCTCGATGAGAGCTCGATGAGGGAGCTCGATGAGGGAGCTCGATGAGGGAGCTCGATGAGAGAGCTCGATGAGAGAGCTCGATGAGGGAGCTCGATGAGGGAGCTCGATGAGGGAGCTCGATGAGGGAGCTCGATGAGAGAGCTCGATGAGGGAGCTCGATGAGGGAGCTCGATGAGAGCTCGATGAGAGCTCGATGAGGGAGCTCGATGAGGGAGCTCGATGAGGGAGCTCGATGAGCAGTATTTGGAGCATTATTTGTAGTATTTGCAGCAGTATTTGGAGCAGTATTTGTAGTATTTGCAGCAGTATTTGCAGTATTTGCAGCAGTATTTGTAGTATTTACAGCAGTATTTGGAGCAGTATTTGTAGTATTTGAGGTATTTGCAACAGTATTTGTTGTATTTGCAGCAGTATTTGCAGCAGTATTTGTTGTATTTGCAGCAGTATTTGGAGCAGTATTTGTAGTATTTGCAGCAGTATTTGGAGCAGTATTTGTAGTATTTGCAGCAGTATTTGGAGCAGTATTTGTAGTATTTGCAGCAGTATTTGCAGTATTTGCAACAGTATTTGTAGTATTTGCAGCAGTATTTGGAGCAGTATTTGTAGTATTTGCAGCAGTATTTGCAGTATTTGCAACAGTATTTGTAGTATTTGCAGCAATATTTGGAGCAGTATTTGTAGTATTTGCAGCAGTATTTGCAGTATTTGCAACAGTATTTGTAGTATTTGCAGCAGTATTTGGAGCAGTATTTGTAGTATTTGCAGCAGTATTTGCAGTATTTGCAGCAGTATTTGTAGTATTTACAGCAATATTCGGAGCAGTATTTGTAGTATTTGAGGTATTTGCAACAGTATTTGTAGTATTTGCAGCAGTATTTGCAGTATTTGCAGCAGTATTTGTAGTATTTACAGCAGTATTTGGAGCAGTATTTGTAGTATTTGAGGTATTTGCAACAGTATTTGTAGTATTTGCAGCAGTATTTGGAGCAGTATTTGTAGTATTTGCAGCAGTATTTGGAGCAGTATTTGTAGTATTTGCAGCAGTATTTGGAGCAGTATTTGTAGTATTTGCAGCAGTATTTGCAGTATTTGCAACAGTATTTGTAGTATTTGCAGCAGTATTTGCAACAGTATTTGTAGTATTTGCAGCAGTATTTGGAGCAGTATTTGTAGTATTTGCAGCAGTATTTGGAGCAGTATTTGTAGTATTTGCAGTATTTGCAAAAGTATTTGTAGTATTTGCAGCAGTATTTGCAGTATTTGCAAGAGTATTTGCAGTATTTGCAGCAGTATTTGCAGCAGTATTTGCAGCAGTATTTGGAGCAGTATTTGCAGTATTTGCAGCAGTATTTGGAGCAGTATTTGCAGTATTTGCAACAGTATTTGGAGCAGTATTTGCAGTAGTATTTGCAGCAGTATTTGCAGCAGTATTTGTAATATTTGCAGCAGTATTTGGAGCAGTATTTGTAATATTTGCAGCAGTATTTGGAGCAGTATTTGTAGTTTTGCAGCAGTTTTCGCAGCAGTATTTGCAGTATTTGCAGTAGTATTTGGAACAGTATTTGCAGCAGTATTTTCAGCAGTTATTACAGTATTTGCAGCAGTATTTGCAGTATTTGCAGCAGTATTTGCAGTATTTGCAGCAGTATTTACAGTATTTGCAGCAGTATTTGTAGTAGTTGCAACAGTATCTGTAATATTTGCAGCAGTATTTGGAGCAGTATTTGTAGTATTTGCAGCAGTATTTGCAGTATTTGCAACAGTATTTGTTGTATTTGCAGCAGTATTTGGAGCAGTATTTGCAGTATTTGCAGCAGTATTTGGAGCAGTATTTGCAGTATTTTTAGCAGTATTTGCAGTATTTTGAGCAGTATTTGCAGTAGTATTTGGAAAAGTATTTGGAGCAGTATTTGCAGCAGTATTTGGAGCAGTATTTGCAGTATTTTTAGCAGTATTTGCAGTATTTTGAGCAGTATTTGCAGTATTTTGAGCAGTATTTGCAGCAGTATTTGGAGCAGTATTTGCAGAAGTATTTGGAAAAGTATTTGCAGCAGTATTTGTAGTATTTGCAGCAGTATTTGGAGCAGTATTTGTAGTTTTTGCAGCAGTATTCACAGCAGTATTTGTAGTATTTGCAGCAGTATTTGGAGCAGTATTTGCAGTATTTACAGCAGTATTTGTAGTATTTGCATCAGTATTTGGATCAGTATTTGGAGCAGTATTTGTAGTATTTGCAGCAGTATTTGGAGCAGTATTTGTAGTATTTGCAGCAGTATTTGGAGCAGTATTTAAAGTATTTTTAGCAGTATTTGGAGCAGTATTTGCAGCAGTATTTGGAGGAGTATTTGCAGCAGTATTTGGAGCAGTATTTGTAGTATTTGCAGCAGTATTTACAGCAGTATTTGCAGCATTTGCAGCAGTATTTGCAGCAGTATTTGTAGCAGTATTTGCAGTATTTGCAGCAGTATTTGGAGCAGTATTTGCAGCAGTATTTGCAGTATTTGCAGCAGTATTTGCAGCAGTATTTGGAGCAGTATTTGCAGTATTTGCAGCAGTATTTGTAGTATTTGCAGCAGTATTTGCAGCAGTATTTGCAGCAGTATTTATAGCAGTATTTGGAGCAGTATTTGGAGTAGTATTTGCAGTATTTGCAACAGTATTTGTAGTATTTGCAGCAGTATTTGAAGCGGTATTTGTAGTATTTACAGCAGTATTTGGAGCAGTATTTGTAGTATTTGCAACAGTATTTGTAGTATTTGCTGCAGTATTTGGAGCAGTATTTGTAGTATTTGCAGCAGTATTTGTGGTATTTGCAGCAGTATTTGGAGCAGTATTTGGAGCAGTTTTTGCAGTATTTGCAGTATTTGCAGCAGTATTTGTAGCAGTATTTGGAGCAGTATTTGGAGCAGTATTTGGAGAAGTATTTGCAGTATTTGCAATATTTGGAGCAGTATTTGCAGCAGTATTTGCAGCAGTATTTGGAGCAGTATTTGCAGTAGTATTTGCAGCAGTATTTGGAGCAGTATTTGTAGTATTTGCAGCAGTATTTGGAGCAGTATTTGCAGTATTTGCAGCAGTATTTGCAGTATTTGGAGCAGTATTTGCAGCAGTATTTGTAGTATTTGCAGCAGTATTTGCAGCAGTATTTGGAGCAGTATTTGCAGCAGTATTTGGAAAAGTATTTGGAGCAGTATTTGCAGTATTTGCAGCAGTATTTGGAGCAGTATTTGTAGTATTTGCAGCAGTATTTGGAGCAGTATTTGTAGTATTTGCAGCAGTATTTGCAGTATTTGCAACAGTATTTGCAGTATTTGCAGCAGTATTTGGAGCAGTATTGGTAGTATTTGCAGCAGTATTTGGAGCAGTATTTGTAGTATTTGCAGCAGTATTTGCAGTATTTGCAACAGTATTTGTAGTATTTGCAGCAGTATTTGGAGCAGTATTTGTAGTATTTGCAGCAGTATTTGGAGCAGTATTTGTAGTATTTGCAGCAGTATTTGCAGTATTTGCAACGGTATTTGTAGTATTTGCAGCAGTATTTGGAGCAGTATTTGTAGTATTTGGAGCAGTATTTGGAGCAGTATTTGTAGTATTTGCAGCAGTATTTGCAGTATTTGCAACAGTATTTGTAGTATTTGCAGCAGTATTTGGAGCAGTATTTGTAGTATTTGCAGCAGTATTTGCAGTATTTGCAACAGTATTTGTAGTATTTGCAGCAGTATTTGGAACAGTATCTGTAGTATTTGCAGCAGTATTTGGAGCAGTATTTGCAGCAGTATTTGCAGTATTTGCAACAGTATTTGTAGTATTTGCAGCAGTATTTGGAACAGTACTTTTAGTTTTTGTAGCAGTATTTGTTGTATTTAGAGCAGTATTTGGATCAGTATTTGCTGTATTTGCAGCGGTATTTGCAGCAGTATTTGGAGCAGTATTTGCAGCAGTATTTGCAGTATTTGCAGCAGTATTTGCAGTATTTGGAGCAGTATTTGCAGCAGTATTTGCAGCAGTATTTGCAGCAGTATTTGTAGTATTTGCGGCAGTATTTGGAGCAGTGTTTGTAGTTTTTGCAGCAGTATTCGCAGCTGTATTTGTAGTATTTAAAGCAGTATTTGGATCAGTATCTGCAGCAGTATTTGGAGCAGTATTTGGAGCAGTATTTGTAGTATTTGCAGCAGTGTTTGGAGCAGTATTTGTAGTTTTTACAGCAGTTTTTGCAGCAGTATTTGTAGTTTTTGCAGCAGTATTTGGAGCAGTATTTAAAGTATTTTTAGCAGTATTTGCAGCAGTATTTGGAGCAGTATTTGCAGCAGTATTTGCAGTATTTGTGGCAGTATTTGCAGCAGTATTTGTAGTATTTGCAGCAGTATTTGGAGCAGTATTTGTAGTTTTTGCAGCAGTATTCGCAGCAGTATTTGTAGTATTTGCAGCAGTATTTGGAGCAGTATTTGTAGTTTTTGCAGCAGTATTCGCAGCTGTATTTGTAGTATTTGCAGCAGTATTTGGAGCAGTATTTGCAGTATTTGCAGCAGTATTTGGATCAGTAACTGCAGCAGTATTTGGAGCAGTATTTGGAGCAGTATTTGTAGTTTTTGCAGCAGTTTTTGCAGCAGTATTTGCAGAAGTATTTTCAGTATTTGGAGCAGTATTTGGAGCAGTATTTGTAGGTTTTGCAGCAGTTTTTGCAGCAGTATTTGTAGTTTTTGCAGCAGTATTTGGAGCAGTATTTGTAGTATTTGCAGCAGTATTTGGAGCAGTATTTGTAGTATTTGCAGCAGTATTTGCAGTATTTGGAGCAGTATTTGCAGCAGTATTTAGAGCAGTATTTGCAGCAGTATTTGGAACAGTATTTGCAGCAGTATTTGCAGTATTTGCAGCAGTATTTGGAGCAGTATTTGTAGTATTTGCAGCAGTATTTGTAGTATTTGCAGCAGTATTTGGAGCAGTATTTGTAGTATTTGCAGCAGTATTTGTAGTATTTGCAGCAGTATTTGGAGCAGTATTTGTAGTATTTGCAGCAGTATTTGTAGTATTTGCATCAGTATTTTGAGCAGTATTTGGAGCAGTTTTTGCAGTATTTGCAGCAGTATTTGGAGCAGTATTTGCAGCAGTATTTGCAGCAGTATTTGGATTAGTATTTGCAGTAGTATTTGCAGCAGTATTTGGAGAAGTATTTGCAGTATTTGGAGCAGTATTTGCAGCAGTATTTGGAGCAGTATTTGGAGCAGTATTTGGAGCAGTATTTGGAGCAGTATTTGCAGCAGTATTTGTAATATTTGCTGCAGTATTTGGAGCAGTATTTGCAGTATTTGCAGCAGTATTTGGAGCAGTATTTGGAGCAGTATTTGCAGCAGTATTTGGAGCAGTATTTGTAATATTTGCAGCAGTATTTGCAGCAGTATTTGTAATATTTGCAGCAGTATTTGGAGCAGTATTTGTAATATTTGCAGCAGTATTTGGAGCAGTATTTGTAGTATTTGCAGCAGTATTTGGAGCAGTATTTGCAGCAGTATTTGGAGCAGTATTTGCAGCAGTATTTGGAGCAGTTTTTGCAGTATTTGCAGCAGTATTTGGAGCAGTTTTTGCAGTATTTGCAGTATTTGCAGCAGTATTTGTAGCAGTATTTGGAGCAGTATTTGGAGCAGTATTTGGAGAAGTATTTGCAGTATTTGCAGTATTTGGAGCAGTGTTTGCAGCAGTATTTGCAGCAGTATTTGGAGCAGTATTTGTAATATTTGCTGCAGTATTTGGAGCAGTATTTGTAGTATTTGCAACAGTATTTGCAGTATTTGCAACAGTATTTGTAGTATTTGCAGCAGTATTTGCAACAGTATTTGTAGTTTTTGCAGCAGTATTTGGAGCAGTATTTGCAGCAGTATTTGCAGCAGTATTTGCAGCAGTATTTGCAGTATTTGCAGCAGTATATGCAGTATTTGCAGCAGTATTTGCAGTATTTGCAGCAGTATTTACAGTATTTGCGGCAGGATTTGCAGTATTTGCAGTATTTGAAGTATTTGAAGTATTTGCAGCAGTATTTGCAGTATTTGCAGCAGTATTTGGAGCAGTATTTGTAGTATTTGCAGCAGTATTTGGAGCAGTATTTGCAGTATTTGCAGCAGTATTTGCAGTATTTGGAGCAGTATTTGCAGCAGTATGTGTAGTATTTGGAGCAGTATTTGCAGCAGTATTTGGAAAAGTATTTGGAGCAGTATTTGCAGAATTTGCAGCAGTATTTGGAGCAGTATTTGCAGTATTTGCAGCAGTATTTGGAGCAGTATTTGTAGTATTTGCAGCAGTATTTGGAGCAGTATTTGTAGTATTTGCAGCAGTATTTGCAGTATTTGCAACAGTATTTGTAGTATTTGCAGCAGTATTTGGAGCAGTATTTGTAGTATTTGCAGCAGTATTTGGAGCAGTATTTGTAGTATTTGCAGCAGTATTTGCAGTATTTGCAACAGTATTTGTAGTATTTGCAGCAGTATTTGGAGCAGTATTTGTAGTATTTGCAGCAGTATTTGCAGTATTTGCAACAGTATTTGTAGTATTTGTAGCAGTATTTGGAGCAGTATTTGTAGTATTTGCAGCAGTATTTGCAGTATTTGCAACAGTATTTGTAGTATTTGCAGCAGTATTTGGAGCAGTATTTGTAGTATTTGCAGCAGTATTTGCAGTATTTGCAACAGTATTTGTAGTATTTGCAGCAGTATTTGGAGCGGTATTTGCAGTATTTGCAGCAGTATTTGCAACAGTATTTGCAACAGTATTTGTAGTATTTGCAGCAGTATTTGGAGCAGTATTTGTAGTATTTGCAGCAGTATTTGGAGCAGTATTTGTAGTATTTGCAGCAGTATTTGGAGCAGTATTTGTAGTATTTGCAGCAGTATTTGGAGCAGTATTTGTAGTATTTGCAGCAGTATTTGCAGTATTTGCAACAGTATTTGTAGTATTTGCAGCAGTATTTGCAACAGTATTTGTAGTATTTGCAGCAGTATTTGCAGCAGTATTTGGAGCAGTATTTGTAGTATTTGCAGTATTTGCAGAAGTATTTGTAGTATTTGCAGCAGTATTTGCAGTATTTGCAACAGTATTTGCAGCAGTATTTGCAGCAGTATTTGCAGCAGTATTTGGAGCAGTATTTGCAGTATTTGCAGCAGTATTTGCAGCAGTATTTGGAGCAGTATTTGCAGTATTTGCAGCAGTATTTGGAGCAGTATTTGCAGTATTTGCAACAGTATTTGTAGTATTTGCAGCAGTATTTCCAGCAGTATTTGGAGCAGTATTTGCAGTAGTATTTGCAGCAGTATTTGGAGCAGTATTTGGAGCAGTATTTGCAGCAGTATTTGGAGAAGTATTTTTAATATTTGCAGCAGTATTTGCAGCAGTATTTGTAATATTTGCAGCAGTATTTGGAGCAGTATTTGCAGTATTTGCAGCAGTATTTGCAACAGTATTTGTAGTATTTGCAGCAGTATTTGCAGCAGTATTTGGAGCAGTATTTGTAGTATTTGCAGTATTTGCAGAAGTATTTGTAGTATTTGCAGCAGTATTTGCAGTATTTGCAACAGTATTTGCAGCAGTATTTGCAGCAGTATTTGCAGCAGTATTTGGAGCAGTATTTGCAGTATTTGCAGCAGTATTTGCAGCAGTATTTGGAGCAGTATTTGCAGTATTTGCAGCAGTATTTGGAGCAGTATTTGCAGTATTTGCAACAGTATTTGTAGTATTTGCAGCAGTATTTCCAGCAGTATTTGGAGCAGTATTTGCAGTAGTATTTGCAGCAGTATTTGGAGCAGTATTTGGAGCAGTATTTGCAGCAGTATTTGGAGAAGTATTTTTAATATTTGCAGCAGTATTTGCAGCAGTATTTGTAATATTTGCAGCAGTATTTGGAGCAGTATTTGTAATATTTGCAGCAGTATTTGGAGCAGTATTTGTAGTTTTGCAGCAGTATTTGGAACAGTATTTGCAGCAGTATTTTCAGCAGTTATTGCAGTATTTGCAGCAGTATTTGCAGTATTTGCAGCAGTATTTGCAGCAGTATTTGCAGTATTTGCAGCAGTATTTACAGTAGTTGCAACAGTATCTGTAATATTTGCAGCAGTATTTGGAGCAGTATTTGTAGAATTTGCAGCAGTATTTGGAGCAGTATTTGCAGTATTTGCAGCAGTATTTGGAGCAGTATTTGTAGTATTTGCAGCAGTATTTGGAGCAGTATTTGTAGTATTTGCAGCAGTATTTGCAGTATTTGCAACAGTATCTGTAATATTTGCAGCAGAATTTGGAGCAGTATTTGCAGTAGTATTTGCAGTATTTGCAGTAGTATTTGGAACAGTATTTGCAGCAGTATTTTCAGCAGTATTTGCAGTATTTGCAGCAGTATTTGCAGTATTTGCAGCAGTATTTGCAGCAGTATTTGCAGTATTTGCAGCAGTATTTACAGTAGTTGCAACAGTATCTGTAATATTTGCAGCAGTATTTGGAGCAGTATTTGTAGTATTTGCAGCAGTATTTGCAGTATTTGCAACAGTATTTGTTGTATTTGCAGCAGTATTTGGAGCAGTATTTGCAATATTTGCAGCAGTATTTGGAGCAGTATTTGTAGTTTTGCAGCAGTATTTGGAACAGTATTTGCAGCAGTATTTTCAGCAGTTATTGCAGTATTTGCAGCAGTATTTGGCAGTATTTGCAGCAGTATTTGCAGCAGTATTTGCAGTATTTGCAGCAGTATTTACAGTATTTGCAGCAGTATTTGTAGTAGTTGCAACAGTATCTGTAATATTTGCAGCAGAATTTGGAGCAGTATTTGCAGTAGTATTTTGCAGTATTTGCAGTAGTATTTGGAACAGTATTTGCAGCAGTATTTTCAGCAGTATTTGCAGTATTTGCAGCAGTATTTGCAGTATTTGCAGCAGTATTTGCAGCAGTATTTGCAGTATTTGCAGCAGTATTTACAGTAGTTGCAACAGTATTTGTAGTATTTGCAACAGTATTTGCAGTATTTGCAGCAGTATTTGCAGCAGTATTTGCAGTATTTGCAGCAGTATTTACAGTAGTTGCAACAGTATCTGTAATATTTGCAGCAGTATTTGGAGCAGTATTTGTAGTATTTGCAGCAGTATTTGCAGTATTTGCAACAGTATTTGTTGTATTTGCAGCAGTATTTCGAGCAGTATTTGCAGTATTTGCAGCAGTATTTGGAGCAGTATTTGCAGTATTTTTTAGCAGTATTTGCAGTATTTTGAGCAGTATTTGCAGCAGTATTTGGAAAAGTATTTGGAGCAGTATTTGCAGCAGTATTTGGAGCAGTATTTGCAGTATTTGTAGCAGTATTTGCAGTATTTTGAGCAGTATTTGCAGTATTTTGAGCAGTATTTGCAGCAGTATTTGCAGCAGTATTTGGAGCAGTATTTGCAGCAGTATTTGGAAAAGTATTTGCAGCAGTATTTGTAGTATTTGCAGCAGTATTTGGAGCAGTATTTGTAGTTTTTGCAGCAGTATTCACAGCAGTATTTGTAGTATTTGCAGCAGTATTTGGAGCAGTATTTGCAGTATTTACAGCAGTATTTGTAGTATTTGCAGCAGTATTTGGATCAGTATTTGGAGCAGTATTTGTAGTATTTGCAGCAGTATTTGGAGCAGTATTTAAAGTATTTTTAGCAGTATTTGGAGCAGTATTTGCCAGCAGTATTTGGAGCAGTATTTGCAGCAGTATTTGGAGCAGTATTTGTAGTATTTGCAGCAGTATTTGGAGCATTATTTGCAGCAGTATTTGTAGCAGTATTTGCAGTATTTGCAGCAGTATTTGCAGCAGTATTTGTAGCAGTATTTGCAGTATTTGCAGCAGTATTTGGAGCAGATTTGCAGCAGTATTTGCAGTATTTGCAGCAGTATTTGCAGCAGTATTTGGAGCAGTATTTGCAGTATTTGCAGCAGTATTTGTAGTATTTGCAGCAGTATTTGCAGCAGTATTTGCAGCAGTATTTATAGCAGTATTAGGAGCAGTATTTGGAGTAGTATTTGCAGTATTTGCAACAGTATTTGTAGTATTTGCAGCAGTATTTGAAGCGGTATTTGTAGTATTTACAGCAGTATTTGGAGCAGTATTTGTAGTATTTGCAACAGTATTTTGTAGTATTTGCTGCAGTATTTGGAGCAGTATTTGTAGTATTTGCAGCAGTATTTGTGGTATTTGCAGCAGTATTTGGAGCAGTTTTTGCAGTATTTGCAGCAGTATTTGCAGCAGTATTTGGAGCAGTATTTGGAGCAGTATTTGGAGAAGTATTTGCAGTATTTGCAGTATTTGGAGCAGTATTTGCAGCAGTATTTGCAGCAGTATTTGGAGCAGTATTTGCAGTAGTATTTGCAGCAGTATTTGGAGCAGTATTTGTAATATTTGCTGCAGTATTTGGAGCAGTATTTGTAGTATTTGCGGCAGTATTTGCAGTATTTGCAGTATTTGCAGTATTTGAAGTATTCGAAGTATTTGCAGCAGTATTTGCAGTATTTGCGGCAGTATTTGCAGTATTTTGCAGTATTTGAAGTATTCGAAGTATTTGCAGCAGTATTTGCAGTATTTGCAGCAGTATTTGGAGCAGTATTTGTAGTATTTGCAGCAGTATTTGGAGCAGTATTTGCAGTATTTGCAGCAGTATTTGCAGTATTTGGAGCAGTATTTGCAGCAGTATTTGTAGTATTTGCAGCAGTATTTGCAGCAGTATTTGGAGCAGTATTTGGAGCAGTATTTGCAGCAGTATTTGGAAAAGTATTTGGAGCAGTATTTGCAGTATTTGCAGCAGTATTTGGAGCAGTATTTGTAGTATTTGCAGCAGTATTTGGAGCAGTATTTTGCAGCAGTATTTGCAGTATTTGCAACAGTATTTGCAGTATTTGCAGCAGTATTTGGAGCAGTATTTGTAGTATTTGCAGCAGTATTTGCAATATTTGCAACAGTATTTGTAGTATTTGCAGCAGTATTTGGAGCAGTATTTGTAGT
>NW_027316032.1:0-47500 GCF_026437365.1 Eucyclogobius newberryi
GAGAGGAGAGAGAGAGAGAGAGAGAGAGAGAGGAGAGAGAGGAGAGAGAGAGAGAGGGAGAGAGGGGAGAGAGAGAGAGAGGGGAGAGAGAGAGAGAGAGGGAGAGAGAGAGGAGAGAGAGAGAGGTCAGATAGGGTCAGTATTATATATATTTTAATCATAAGATTATTAGATTATTAAAATGAATAAAGAACAAAAACCTGTGTCAGTCACGTCAGAGTTTGTGTCATTTTAATCATTTTAAAACATTCAGCAGAAGAAGAAACATTTATCACAGTAAAACTAACATCAGACCTGTTCCCAGTGAGAGGTCAGAGGGTGTGGTCTGTGGTCTGAGGGTGTGGTCTGGGGTCTGAGGGTGTGGTCTGTGGTCTGAGGGTGTGGTCTGAGGGTGTGGTCTGTGGTCTGAGGGTGTGGTCTGGGGTCTGAGGGTGTGGTCTGTGGTCTGAGGGTGTGGTCTGTGGTCTGAGGGTGTGGTCTGGGGTCAGAGGGTGTGGTCTGTGGTCTGAGGGTGTGGTCTGGGGTCTGAGGGTGTGGTCTGGGGTCTGAGGGTGTGGTCAGGGGTCCACAGGATCTCATCTCTGCTGTTTGCAGACGATGTTGTCCTGAGGCTCCATCAAACCTGGAGCTGCAGCTGCACTGGGACGAGAGGGAAGCGTCTGGGGATGAGAATCAGCTCCAGATCAGAGGTCATGGTTCTCCAGGTGGGTGGGGGGTCCTTGTCCTCTCCAGGTGGGTGGGGGGTCCTTGTTCTCTCCAGGTGGGTGGGGGGTCCTTGTTCTCTCCAGGTGGGTGGGGGGTCCTTGTCCTCTCCAGGTGGGTGGGGGGTCCTTGTCTTCTCCTCTCCAGGTGGGTGGGGGGTCCTTGTCTTCTCCTCTCCAGGTGGGTGGGGGGTCCTTGTGGGGTGGGGGGTCCTTGTTCTCTCCAGGTGGGTGGGGGGTCCTTGGATGCAGCAGCTGCAGTGATTTAGTCGCTGCATCGACTGTTGTGGTGAAGAAGGAGCTGAGTCCAAAGACAAAGCTCTTGATTTACTTAAATCTACGTTCTGACCTCACCTATGGTCATGAGCTTTAATGACCCAAAGAACAAGATCGAGGATACAAGCGGTCGAAATGAGTTTCCTCCGCGTGGCTGAGGTGGCTGAGGTGGCTGAGGCGGCTGAGGTGGCTGAGGCGGCTGATGTGGCTGAAGTGGCTCCGGCATCTGTTCCAGAGCCTCCTGGGGTGGTGTTTTGGGCATGTCCCACCGGCAAAAGGGCCCGGGGAAGACCCAGGACACGCTGGAGGGACTATGTCTCTCGGCTGTCCTGGGAAGAGTTGGAGGAAGTGTCTGGGGAGGATGAAGTCTGTCCCTGCTTAGACTGCTGCCCCCGCAACCCGGCCCCGGAGAAGAGGAAGAAGATGGATGGTTCAAAATGCAGCAGCAAGATTACTAACAGGAACTAAAAGAAGAGAGCACATTACGCCGGTGCTGAAGTCTCTTCACTGGCTCCTGTCCAGTTTAGAATCACATTTAAGCTCCTCCTCCTGACTTACAAAGCCATAAATGACATGGCCCCATCCCACCTCAAAGATGATATAGAACCATCTCATCCAATCAGAGCTCTTCGCTCTCAGAATGCTGGCCTTCTGGTGGTGCCAAGAGTCTCTAAAAGCACAGTAGGAGGTAGAGCTCCAGTGTTATGGAATCAGCTCCTGTCCATGTTAAAGAGGCGACACAGTCTCTTCATTTAAGTCCAGGCTTAAAACGTTCCTCCAGTTAGGACCAGAAATATACAGCTACAGTTTCAGCTGTTTCTGAGCTTTTGTAGTTTTTCCAGCAGGAGGGTCTAAGGAGAGAAGGAGGGTCTAAGGACAGAAGAAGGGTGTGAGGACAGAAGGAGGGTGTAAGGACAGAAGGAGGGTGTAAGGACAGAAGGAGGGTGTGAGGACAGAAGGAGGGTGTAAGGACAGAAGGAGGGTCTAAGGACAGAAGAAGGGTCTAAGGACAGAAGGAGGGTGTGAGGACAGAAGGAGGGTGTGAGGACAGAAGGAGGGTCTAAGGACAGAAGAAGGGTCTAAGGACAGAAGAAGGGTCTAAGGACAGAAGGAGGGTGTAAGGACAGAGGGAGGGTGTAAGGACAGGAGGAGGGTGTAAGGACAGAAGGAGGGTCTAAGGACAGAGGGAGGGTCTAAGGACAGAAGGAGGGTGTAAGGACAGAGGGAGGGTCTAAGGACAGAAGGAGGGTGTAAGGACAGAGGGAGGGTGTGAGGGCAGAAGGAGGGTGTAAGGACAGAAGGAGGGTGTAAGGACAGAAGGAGGGTCTAAGGACAGAAGGAGGGTCTAAGGACAGAAGGAGGGTGTGAGGACAGAAGGAGGGTGTAAGGACAGAAGGAGGGTCTAAGGACAGAGGGAGGGTGTAAGGACAGAAGGAGGGTCTAAGGACAGAGGGAAAGGTGTAAGGACAGAAGGAGGGTCTAAGGACAGAGGGAGGGTGTAAGGTCAGAAGGAGGGTCTAAGGACAGAAGGAGGGTGTAAGGACAGAAGGAGGGTGTGAGGACAGAAGGAGGGTGTAAGGACAGAAGGAGGGTGTAAGGACAGAAGGAGGGTCTAAGGACAGAGGGAGGGTCTAAGGACAGAGGGAGGGTGTAAGGACAGAAGGAGGTTGTAAGGACAGAAGGAGGGTCTAAGGACAGAGTTAGGGTCTAAGGACAGAAGGAGGGTGTAAGGACAGAAGGAGGGTGTAAGGACAGAAGGAGGGTCTAAGGACAGAAGGAGGGTCTAAGGACAGAAGGAGGGTCTAAGGACAGAAGGAGGGTCTAAGGTCAGAGTTAGGGTCTAAGGACAGAAGGAGGGTGTAAGGACAGAAGGAGGGTGTAAGGACAGAAGGAGGGTCTAAGGACAGAGGGAGGGTGTAAGGACAGAAGGAGGGTCTAAGGACAGAAGGAGGGTGTAAGGACAGAAGGAGGGTCTAAGGTCAGAGTTAGGGTCTAAGGACAGAAGGAGGGTCTAAGGACAGAAGGAGGGTCTAAGGACAGAGTTAGGGTCTAAGGACAGAGGGAGGGTGTAAGGACAGAAGGAGGGTCTAAGGACAGAGTTAGGGTCTAAGGACAGAGGGAGGGTGTAAGGACAGAAGGAGGGTCTAAGGACAGAAGGAGGGTCTAAGGACAGATGGAGGGTGTAAGGACAGAAGGAGGGTCTAAGGTCAGAGTTAGGGTCTAAGGACAGAAGGAGGGTGTAAGGACAGAAGGAGGGTGTAAGGACAGAAGGAGGGTCTAAGGACAGAAGGAGGGTGTAAGGACAGAAGGAGGGTCTAAGGACAGAGTTAGGGTCTAAGGACAGAGGCAGGGTGTAAGGACAGAAGGAGGATCTAAGGACAGAAGGAGGGTCTAAGGACAGAAGGAGGGTGTAAGGACAGAAGGAGGGTGTAAGGACAGAAGGAGGGTCTAAGGACAGAAGGAGGGTGTAAGGACAGAAGGAGGGTCTAAGGTCAGAGTTAGGGTCTAAGGACAGAAGGAGGGTGTAAGGACAGAAGGAGGGTGTAAGGACAGAAGAAGGGTCTAAGGACAGAGTTAGGGTCTAAGGACAGAGGCAGGGTGTAAGGACAGAAGGAGGGTCCAAGGAGAGAGTTAGGGTCTAAGGACAGAAGGAGGGTGTAAGGACAGAAGGAGTGTGTAAGGACAGAAGGAGGGTGTAAGGACAGGAGGGTGTAAGGACAGAAGGAGGGTGTGAGGACAGAAGGAGGGTGTAAGGACAGAAGGAGGGTGTAAGGACAGAAGGAGGGTCTAAGGACAGAAGGAGGGTGTAAGGACAGAAGGAGGGTGTAAGGACAGAAGGAGGGTGTAAGGACAGAAGGAGGGTCTAAGGACAGAAGGAGGGTGTAAGGACAGAAGGAGGGTCTAAGGACAGAGTTAGGGTCTAAGGACAGAGGCAGGGTGTAAGGACAGAAGGAGGATCTAAGGACAGAAGGAGGGTGTAAGGACAGAAGGAGGGTGTAAGGACAGAAGGAGGGTCTAAGGACAGAAGGAGGGTGTAAGGACAGAAGGAGGGTCTAAGGTCAGAGTTAGGGTCTAAGGACAGAAGGAGGGTGTAAGGACAGAAGGAGGGTGTAAGGACAGAAGGAGGGTCTAAGGACAGAGTTAGGGTCTAAGGACAGAGGCAGGGTGTAAGGACAGAAGGAGGGTCCAAGGAGAGAGTTAGGGTCTAAGGACAGAAGGAGGGTGTAAGGACAGAAGGAGTGTGTAAGGACAGAAGGAGGGTGTAAGGACAGGAGGGTGTAAGGACAGAAGGAGGGTGTGAGGACAGAAGGAGGGTGTAAGGACAGAAGGAGGGTGTAAGGACAGAAGGAGGGTCTAAGGACAGAAGGAGGGTGTAAGGACAGAAGGAGGGTGTAAGGACAGAAGGAGGGTGTAAGGACAGAAGGAGGGTGTAAGGACAGGAGGAGGGTGTAAGGACAGAAGGAGGGTGTAAGGACAGGAGGAGGGTGTAAGGACAGAAGGAGGGTGTAAGGACAGGAGGAGGGTGTAAGGACAGAAGGAGGGTCTAATGGTGTAAGGACAGAAGGAGGGTCTAATGGTGTAAGGACAGAAGGAGGGTGTAAGGACAGAAGGAGGGTGTAAGGACAGAAGGAGGGTCTAAGGACAGAAGGAGGGTGTAAGGACAGAAGGAGGGTGTAAGGACAGAAGGAGGGTGTAAGGACAGAAGGAGGGTCTAAGGACAGATGTTCCATCAACGTTCTTTAAGATAAAACTTTACTCTTTTTATTCATTTAAAAAATATTGTTGACAAAATGATTCTGATCCAGATTCAAGTTTAAGTCAAAGGAGGTTTTTACTCTGGAGAAGATCAGGATCAAGATCAGGATCAGGATCAGGATCAGGATCAGGATCAGATCAGGATCAAGATCAGGATCAGGATCAGGATCAGGATCAGATCAGATCAGGATCAGGATCAGGATCAGGATCAGGATCAAGATCAGGATCAGATCAGAATCAAGATCAGGATCAGGATCAAGATCAGAATCAGGATCAGATCAGGATCAAGAACAGATCAGGATCAAGATCAAGATCAGGATCAGGATCAGATCAGGATCAGGATCAGATTAGGATCAGGATGAGGATCAAGATCAGGATCAGGATCAGATCAGGATCAGATCAGGATCAGATCAGGATCAGGATCAGATCAGGATCAGGATCAGATCAGGATCATATCAGGATCAGATCAGGATCAGATCAGGATCAGGATCAGATCAGGATCAGATCAGGATCAAGATCAGGATCAGGATCAAGATCAGGATCAGGATCAGGATCAAGATCAGGATCAGATCAGGATCAGAATCAAGATCAGATCAGGATCAGGATCTGGATCAGGATCAAGAACAGATCAGGATCAGATAAGATCAGGATCAGATCAGGATCAGATCAGGATCAGGATCAGGATCAGATCAGGATCAGGATCAGGATCAGATTAGGATCAGGATCAGGATGAGGATCAAGATCAGGATCAGGATGAGGATCAGGATCAGATCAGGATCAGGATCAGGATCAGATCAGGATCAGATCAGGATCAGGATCAGGATCAGATCAGGATCATATCAGGATCAAGATCAGATCAGGATCAGATCAGGATCAGATCAGGATCAGGATCAGATCAGGATCAGATCAGGATCAGTTCAGGATCAGGATCAGGATCAGGATCAGTTCAGGATCAGATCAGGATCAGGATCAGATCAGGATCAGTTCAGGATCAGGATCAGATCAGGATCAGGATCAGATCAGGATCAGGATCAGACCAGGATCAAGATCAGGATCAGATCAGGATCAGAATCAAGATCAGATCAGGATCAGGATCAAGATCAGGATCAGGATCAGGATCAGATCAGGATCAAGAACAGATCAGGATCAGATCAGATCAGATCAGGATCAGATCAGGATCAAGATCAAGATCAGGATCAGGATCAGGATCAGGATCAGATTAGGATCAGGATCAGGATGAGGATCAAGATCAGGATCAGGATCAGATCAGGATCAGATCAGGATCAGATCAGGATCAGGATCAGGATCAGATCAGGATCATATCAGGATCAGGATCAGATCAGGATCATATCAGGATCAGGATCAGATCAGGATCAGATCAGGATCAGGATCAGATCAGGATCAGATCAGGATCAAGATCAGGATCAGGATCAGGATCAGATCAGGATCAAGATCAGGATCAGGATCAGGATCAAGATCAGGATCAGATCAGGATCAGAATCAAGATCAGATCAGGATCAAGATCAGGATCAGGATCAGATCAGGATCAAGAACAGATCAGGATCAGATCAGATCAGGATCAGGATCAGATCAGGATCAAGATCAAGATCAGGATCAGGATCAGGATGAGGATCAAGATCAGGATCAGGATCAGGATGAGGATCAGATCAGGATCAGATCAGGATCAGGATCAGATCAGGATCAGGATCAGATCAGATCAGGATCAGGATCAGATCAGGATCAAGATCAGGATCAGGATCAGATCAAGATCAGGATCAGGATCAGATCAGGATCAGGATCAAGATCAGGATCAGGATCAGGATCAGATCAGGATCAGATTAGGATCAAGATCAGGATCAGGATCAGGATCAGGATCAAGATCAGGATCAGGATCAGATCAGGATCAAGATCAAGATCAGGATCAGATCAGGATCAGGATCAGGATCAAGATCAGGATCAGGATCAGGATCAGATCAGGATCAGGATCAGATCAGGATCAGGATGAGGATCAGGATCGTATCAGGATCGTATCAGGATCAGGATCAGGATCAGATCAGGATCAGATCAGGATCAGATCAGGATCAAGATCAGGATCAGGATCAGGATCAGATCAGGATCAGGATCGTGATCAAGATCAAGATCAGGATCAGGATCAGATCAGGATCAGAATCAAGATCAGATCAGGATCAGGATCAAGATCAGGATCAGGATCAGATCAGGATCAAGAACAGATCAGGATCAGATAAGATCAGGATCAGGATCAGATCAGGATCAAGATCAAGATCAGGATCAGGATCAGGATCAGATCAGGATCAGGATCAGGATGAGGATCAAGATCAGGATCAGGATGAGGATCAGGATCAGATCAGGATCAGGATCAGATCAGATCAGGATCAGGATCAGATCAGGATCAGGATCAGATCAGGATCAGGATCAGATCAGGATCAGATCAGGATCAGGATCAGGATCAGATCAGGATCAGATCAGGATCAGTTCAGGATCAGGATCAGTTCAGGATCAGATCAGGATCAGGATCAGATCAGGATCAGTTCAGGATCAGGATCAGTTCAGGATCAGATCAGGATCAGGATCAGATCAGGATCAAGATCAGGATCAGATCAGGATCAGAATCAAGATCAGATCAGGATCAGGATCAAGATCAGGATCAGGATCAGGATCAGGATCAGATCAGGATCAAGAACAGATCAGGATCAGATCAGGATCAGGATCAGATCAGGATCAAGATCAAGATCAGGATCAGGATCAGGATCAGATCAGGATCAGGATCAGATTAGGATCAGGATCAGGATGAGGATCAAGATCAGGATCAGGATCAGGATCAGATCAGGATCAGATCAGGATCAGGATCAGATCAGGATCAGGATCAGATCAGGATCAGGATCAGATCAGGATCAGGATCAGGATCAGGATCAGATCAGGATCATATCAGGATCAGGATCAGGATCAGATCAGGATCAGGATCAGATCAGGATCAGGATCAGATCAGGATCAGATTAGGATCAAGATCAGGATCAGGATCAGGATCAGATCAGGATCAAGATCAAGATCAAGATCAGGATCAGGATCAAGATCAGGATCAGGATCAGAATCAAGATCAGATCAGGATCAAGATCAGGATCAGGATCAGATCAGGATCAAGAACAGATCAGGATCAGATCAGATCAGATCAGGATCAGGATCAGATCAGGATCAAGATCAAGATCAGGATCAGATCAGGATCAGGATCAGATTAGGATCAGGATGAGGATCAAGATCAGGATCAGGATGAGGATCAGGATCAGATCAGGATCAGATCAGGATCAGGATCAGATCAGGATCAGGATCAGATCAGGATCAGTTCAGGATCAGGATCAGGATCAGTTCAGTATCAGTATCAGGATCAGTTCAAGATCAGGATCAGGATCAGTTCAGATTAGTGCCAAAAAACCCAAACATAAAGTGATGTATTTCAAAATGATCTTTAATGGACATAGTTGTGGGTGTAATGCCTCATTGGTCCAGCAGGGGCCCAGGGTCCAGTGGAGGAAAAGGTTCAGTCGTTTCATCCGGAGAAAACGATCTGCAGATTGACGATGACGCTTGGATCAGAGTCGAAACGTTTCATTTTTCTAAAACTGAGTTAACCAGAAACAACTGAACGACAGAACCAGAACCAGAACCGGAACCGGAACCAGAACCAGAACCAGGACCCACAAGTCCATTTCATCTGCCAAACACAGACTGAGTCCTGGTCCTGGTCCTGGTGCTGGTCCCGGCCCTGGTCCCGGTCCCTGGTCCCGGCTCGGTCCCGGCTCGGTCCTGGTCCCGGCCCTGGTCCCGGCTCGGTCCCGGCTCGGTCCCGGCTCGGTCCCGGTCCTGGTCCCGGCCCTGGTCCTGATCCCGGCTCAGTCCCAGCTCAGTCCTGGTCCCGCTCAGTCCCAGCTCAGTCCTGGTCCCGCTCAGTCCCAGCTCAGTCCTGGTCCCGCTCAGTCCCGGCTCGGTCCCGGTCCCGCTCAGTCCCGGCTCGGTCCCAGTCCCGGTCTGGTCTCGGTGGCGCTGTAGACCAGGACCATGGCCGCGGTCAGCAGCAGGTGCAGAGACTCGTACAAGAGTTTAGGAGAGAAGACGCTCCAGATGAACAGATGATACCTCAAAACTGTGATGAGGACGAGGAAGAGCGAGCACGGGACGGAGCGAAGGACAGCCAGGCAGAAGGACGAGTGAGACACGGCCACCGGAGACCTGAGGAGAGGATAACAGGTCAGGGGAGAGGACGAGGGGTCAGGGGAGAGGACGACAGGTCAGGGGAGAGGACGAGGGGTCAGGGGAGAGGAAGACAGGTCAGGGGAGAGGACGAGAGGTCAGGGGAGAGGACGAGGGGTCAGGGGAGAGGACGACAGGTCAGGGGAGAGGACGAGGGGTCAGGGGAGAGGAAGACAGGTCAGGGGAGAGGACGAGAGGTCAGGGGAGAGGACGAGGGGTCAGGGGAGAGGACGACAGGTCAGGGGAGAGGACGAGGGGTCAGGGGAGAGGAAGACAGGTCAGGGGAGAGGACGAGAGGTCAGGGGAGAGGACGAGGGGTCAGGGGAGAGGAAGACAGGTCAGGGGAGAGGACGAGAGGTCAGGGGAGAGGACGAGAGGTCAGGGGAGAGGACGAGGGGTCAGGAGAGAGGACGACAGGTCAGGAGAGAGGACGAGAGGTCAGGGGAGAGGACGAGGGGTCAGGAGAGAGGACGACAGGTCGGGGGAGAGGACGAGAGGAGAGAGGACGACAGGTCAGAACGATGAAGAGAGTTGGTCCTGGTTTAGTCCTGGTTTAGTCCTGGTTTGGTCCTGGTTTAGTCCCGGTTTAGTCCCGGTTTAGACCTGTTGTAGCTGAGGTAGCAGAGCAGGTGCGCCCCCCACAGGGCGGGGCCGGCGTAGGTGCTCAGAGCGGTCAGAATTACGGCCGGACCCTCGACGTAACTGTCCAGACCCACGAAGCCCACGGAGATGTCGACTGTCCCGATGCTGTTGGAGTTCCCCTGGAGCGGCAGAGTCGTTAGCCTCTAGTTACACTCCACAAAAGTATCATTTTGCCCCTGATGCCCTCTCTCTGCCCTCCCTCTGCCCTCCCTCTGCCCTCCCTCTGCCCTCCCTCTGCCCTCTCTCTGCCCTCTCTCTGCCCTCTCTCTGCCCTCTCTCTGCCCTCCCTCTGCCCTCTCTCTGCCCTCTCTCTGCCCTCTCTCTGCCCTCCCTCTCCCCTCCCTCTGCCCTCCCTCTGCCCTCCCTCTGCCCTCCCTCTGCCCTCTCTCTGCCCTCCCTCTGCCCTCTCTCTGCCCTCTCTCTGCCCTCTCTCTGCCCTCCCTCTGCCCTCCCTCTGCCCTCTCTCTGCCCTCCCTCTGCCCTCTCTCTGCCCTCCCTCTGCCCTCTCTCTGCCCTCCCTCTCCCCTCCCTCTGCCCTCTCTCTGCCCTCCCTCTCCCCTCCCTCTGCCCTCTCTCTGCCCTCCCTCTGCCCTCCCTCTGCCCTCTCTCTGCCCTCCCTCTGTCCCAGATGCCCTCCCTCACCTGGTAGTAGAAGGAGGCGTGTCCAAACCACAGGTGCATGATGGTCGTTTGCGCAGCGTCGTAGTCCAGGCGGCTCCAGACGAACTGTGCCATGAAGGCCTGGATGACCAGCGAGCCACACAGGACGGGCAGGTTATGGGCGCGGGACAACAGCGCCACCACCAGGACCAGCCCCGCAAACACCTCCCACAGGCCCCGGGACCGGAGACCCGGACAGGGCCCGAACTGGGACCGGAGCAGGTCTTTGGTCCCCGAGAACAGGATCCCGAGAACGAAGACGTAAACGAAGCGAGCCTCCACGGTGCCCCTGTGAGAGAGAGACCGGTTATAGACCAGGACCAGGACCGGGACCAGGACCAGGACCAAGCCTCCACGGTGCCCCTGTGAGAGAGAGACCGGTTATAGACCAGGACCAGGACCGGGACCAGGACCAGGACCAAGCCTCCACGGTGCCCCTGTGAGAGAGAGACCGGTTATAGACCAGGACCAGGACCGGGACCAGGACCAGGACCAAGCCTCCACGGTGCCCCTGTGAGAGAGAGACCGGTTATAGACCAGGACCAGGACCGGGACCAGGACCAGGACCAAGCCTCCACGGTGCCCCTGTGAGAGAGAGACCGGTTATAGACCAGGACCAGGACCGGGACCAGGACCAGGACCAAGCCTCCACGGTGCCCCTGTGAGAGAGAGACCGGTTATAGACCAGGACCAGGACCGGGACCAGGACCAGGACCAAGCCTCCACGGTGCCCCTGTGAGAGAGAGACCGGTTATAGACCAGGACCAGGACCGGGACCAGGACCAGGACCAAGCCTCCACGGTGCCCCTGTGAGAGAGAGACCGGTTATAGACCAGGACCAGGACCGGGACCAAGCCTCCACGGTGCCCCTGTGAGAGAGAGACCGGTTATAGACCAGGACCAGGACCGGGACCAAGCCTCCATGGTGCCCCTGTGAGAGAGAGACCGGTTATAGACCAGGACCAGGACCGTGACCAAGCCTCCACGGTGCCCCTGTGAGAGAGAGACCGGTTATAGACCAGGACCAGGACCGGGACCAAGCCTCCATGGTGCCCCTGTGAGAGAGAGACCGGTTATAGACCAGGACCAGGACCGGGACCAGGACCAGGACCAAGCCTCCACGGTGCCCCTGTGAGAGAGAGACCGGTTATAGACCAGGACCAGGACCGGGACCAGGACCAGGACCAAGCCTCCACGGTGCCCCTGTGAGAGAGAGACCGGTTATAGACCAGGACCAGGACCAGGACAAATGAAGCAGAGGCTGATGACATCATCATCCACTCGAGCTCTAATTAAGTTATTTCTGGAACAGAATTAAAGCTTAATTGTGGTTGTTAATTGTTTTATGGTAATTAGACGATCCAATTTGGCTTAAAGTGTTTAGGAAAAGTCAACATGTAACTTTATTTATTCACTTTGATCACATTCACAGGAAAGAAACACCCTGTGGTCAGAGGGCGCAGGCTAAAGCACAGACTGAGGCGCTGTCCGAGGTGCTGAAGTCACTGTTATAATGAGGGTGAAAGTACATCACGTTCACTCTACAGTGTTAACTCACTCCCATGTGACACGCCCCCTGGAGGACGCTCCCATGTGACACGCCCCCTGGAGGACGCTCCAATGTGACACGCCCCCTGGAGGACGCTCCCATGTGACACGCCCCCTGGAGGACGCTCTCATGTGACACGCCCCCTGGAGGAAGCTCTCATGTGACACGCCCCCTGGAGGACGCTCCCATGGGACACGCCCCCTGGAGGACGCTCCCATGTGACACGCCCCCTGGAGGACGCTCCCATGTGACACGCCCCCTGGAGGAAGCTCTCATGTGACACGCCCCCTGGAGGAAGCTCCCATGGGACACGCCCCCTGGAGGACACTCCCATGTGACACACCCCCTGGAGGACGCTCTCATGTGACACGCCCCCTGGAGGACGCTCTCATGTGACACGCCCCCTGGAGGAAGCTCCCATGGGACACGCCCCCTGGAGGACACTCCCATGTGAAACGCCCCCTGGAGGACGCTCTCATGTGACACGCCCCCTGGAGGACGCTCCCATGTGACACACCCCCTGGAGGACGCTCCCATGTGACACGCCCCCTGGAGGACGCTCCCATGTGACACGCCCCCTGGAGGACGCTCCAATGTGACACCCCCCCTGGAGGACGCTCCAATGTGACACGCCCCCTGGAGGACGCTCCCACATGTGACACGCCCCCTAGAGGACGCTCCCATGTGACACGCCCCCTGGAGGACGCTCCCATGTGACACGCCCCCTGGAGGACGCTCCCATGGGACACGCCCCCTGGAGGACGCTCCCATGTGACACGCCCCCTGGAGGACGCTCCCATGTGACACGCCCCCTGGAGGACGCTCTCATGTGACACGCCCCCTGGAGGAAGCTCTCATGTGACACGCCCCCTGGAGGACGCTCCCATGGGACACGCCCCCTGGAGGACGCTCCCATGTGACACGCCCCCTGGAGGACGCTCCCATGTGACACGCCCCCTGGAGGAAGCTCTCATGTGACACGCCCCCTGGAGGAAGCTCCCATGGGACACGCCCCCTGGAGGACACTCCCATGTGAAACGCCCCCTGGAGGACGCTCCCATGTGACACGCCCCCTGGAGGACGCTCTCATGTGACACGCCCCCTGGAGGACGCTCCCATGTGACACGCCCCCTGGAGGACGCTCCCATGTGACACGCCCCCTGGAGGACGCTCCAATGTGACACCCCCCCTGGAGGACGCTCCAATGTGACACGCCCCCTGGAGGACGCTCCCACATGTGACACGCCCCCTGGAGGACGCTCCAATGTGACACGCCCCCTGGAGGACGCTCCCACATGTGACACGCCCCCTAGAGGACGCTCCCATGTGACACGCCCCCTGGAGGACGCTCCCATGTGACATGCCCCCTGGAGGACGCTCCCATGGGACACGCCCCCTGGAGGACGCTCCCATGTGACACGCCCCCTGGAGGACGCCGCTCACGTGACACGCCCCCTGGAGGACGCTCCCGTGTGACACGCCCCCTGGAGGACGCTCCCGTGTGACACGCCCCCTGGAGGACGCTCCCGTGTGACACGCCCCCTGGAGGACGCTCCCGTGTGACACGCCCCCTGGAGGATGCTCCCTTGTGACACGCCCCCTGGAGGACGCTCCCATGGGACACGCCCCCTGGAGGACGCTCCCATGTGACACGCCCCCTGGAGGACGCCGCTCACGTGACACGCCCCCTGGACGACGCTCCCATGTGACACGCCCCATGGAGGACGCTCTCACATGTGACACGCCCCCTGGAGGACGCTCCCATGTGACACGCCCCCTGGAGGACGCTCTCACATGTGACACGCCCCCTGGAGGACGCTCCCGTGTGACACGCCCCTTGGAGGACGCTCCCGTGTGACACGCCCCCTGGAGGACGCTCCCATGTGACACGCCCCCTGGAGGACGCTCCCATGTGACACGCCCCCTGGAGGACGCTCCCATGTGACACGCCCCCTGGAGAACGCTCTCACATGTGACACGCCCCCTGGAGGACGCTCTCATGTGACACGCCCCCTGGAGGAAGCTCCCATGGGACACGCCCCCTGGAGGACACTCCCATGTGACACACCCCCTGGAGGACGCTCTCATGTGACACGCCCCCTGGAGGACGCTCTCATGTGACACGCCCCCTGGAGGACACTCTCATGTGACACGCCCCCTGGAGGAAGCTCCCATGGGACACGCCCCCTGGAGGACACTCCCATGTGACACGCCCCCTGGAGGACGCTCCCATGTGACACGCCCCCTGGAGGACGCTCTCATGTGACACGCCCCCTGGAGGACGCTCCCATGTGACACGCCCCCTGGAGGACGCTCCCAGGTGACACGCCCCCTGGAGGACGCTCCCACATGTGACACGCCCCCTGGAGGACGCTCCCATGTGACACGCCCCCTGGAGGACGCTCCCATGTGACACGCCCCCTGGAGGACGCTCCCATGGGACACGCCCCCTGGAGGACGCTCCCATGTGACACGCCCCCTGGAGGACGCCGCTCACGTGACACGCCCCCTGGAGGACTCTTCCATGTGATACACCCCCTGGAGGACGCTCCCACATGTGACACGCCCCCTGGAGGACGCTCTCACATGTGACACGCCCCCTGGAGGACGCTCCCGTGTGACACGCCCCCTGGAGGACGCTCCGTGTGACACGCCCCCTGGAGGACGCTCCCGTGTGACACGCCCCCTGGAGGACGCTCCAGTGTGACACGACCCCTGGAGGACGCTCCCTTGTGACACGCCCCCTGGAGGACGCTCCCATGTGACACGCCCCCTGGAGGACGCTCCCATGGGACACGCCCCCTGGAGGACGCTCCCATGTGACACGCCCCCTGGAGGACGCCGCTCACGTGACACGCCCCCTGGACGACGCTCCCATGTGACACGCCCCCTGGAGGACGCTCTCACATGTGACACGCCCCCTGGAGGACGCTCTCATGTGACACGCCCCCTGGAGGACGCTCTCACATGTGACACGCCCCCTGGAGGACGCTCCCATGTGACACGCCCCTTGGAGGACGCTCCCGTGTGATACGCCCCCTGGAGGACGCTCCCGTGTGACACGCCCCCGGGAGGACGCTCCCATGTGACACGCCCCCTGGAGGACGCTCTCACATGTGACACGCCCCCTGGAGGACGCTCCCATGTGACACGCCCCCTGGAGGACGCTCTCATGTGACACGCCCCCTGGAGGACGCTCCCATGTGACACGCCCCCTGGAGGACGCTCTCATGTGACACGCCCCTTAGAGGACGCTCCCATGTGACACGCCCCCTGGAGGACGCTCTCATGTGACACGCCCCCTGGAGGACGCTCTCACATGTGACACGCCCCCTGGAGGACGCTCTCATGTGACACGCCCCCTGGAGGACGCTCCCATGTGACACGCCCCCTGGAGGACGCTCCCATGTGACACGCCCCCTGGAGGACGCTCCCATGTGACACGCCCCTTGGAGGACGCTCCCACATGTGACACGCCCCCTGGAGGACGCTCCCATGTGACACGCCCCCTGGAGGACGCTCCCACATGTGACACGCCCCCTGGAGGACGCTCCCATGTGACACGCCCCCTGGAGGACGCCCTCATGTGACACGCCCCCTGGAGGACGCTCCCATGTGACACCCCCCCAGGAGGACGCCCTCATGTGACACGCCCCCTGGAGGACACTCCCATGTGACACGCCCCCTGGAGGACGCTACCATGTGACACGCCCCCTGGAGGACGCTCCCATGTGACACGCCCCCTGGAGGACGCCCTCATGTGACATGCCCCCTGTAGGACGCTCCCATGTGACACGCCCCCTGGAGGACGCTCTCATGTGACACGCCCCCTGGAGGACGCTCCCATGTGACACGCCCCCTGGAGGACGCTCCCATGTGACACGCCCCCTGGAGGACGCTCCACATGTGACACGCCCCCTGGAGGACGCTCCCATGTGACACGCCCCCTGGAGGACGCTCACATGTGACACGCCCCCTGGAGGACTCTTCCATGTGACACGCCCCCTGGAGGACGCCCTCATGTGACACGCCCCCTGGAGGACACTCCCATGTGACAAGCCCCCTGGAGGACGCTACCATGTGACACGCCCCCTGGAGGACGCTCCCATGTGACACGCCCCCTGGAGGACGCCCTCATGTGACACGCCCCCTTTAGGACGCTCCCATGTGACACGCCCCCTGGAGGACGCTCCCATGTGACACGCCCCCTGGAGGACGCCCTCATGTGACACGCCCCCTTTAGGACGCTCCCATGTGACACCCCCTGGAGGATGCTCCCATGTGACACACCCCCTGGAGGACGCTCCCACATGTGACACGCCCCCTGGAGGACGCTCTCACATGTGACACGCCCCCTGGAGGACGCTCCCGTGTGACACGCCCCCTGGAGGACGCTCCCGTGTGACACGCCCCCTGGAGGACGCTCCCGTGTGACACGCCCCCTGGAGGACGCTCCCGTGTGACACGCCCCCTGGAGGACGCTCCCGTGTGACACGCCCCCTGGAGGACGCTCCCATGGGACACGCCCCCTGGAGGACGCCGCTCACGTGACACGCCCCCTGGACGACGCTCCCATGTGACACGCCCCCTGGAGGACGCTCTCACATGTGACACGCCCCCTGGAGGACGCTCCCATGTGACACGCCCCTTGGAGGACGCTCCCGTATGACACGCCCCCTGGAGGACACTCCCATGTGACACGCCCCCGGGAGGACGCTCCCGTGTGACACGCCCCCTGGAGGACGCTCCCACATGTGACACGCCCCCTGGAGGACGCTCCCATGTGACACGCCCCCTGGAGGACGCTCCCATGTGACAAGCCCCCTGGAGGACGCTCCCACATGTGACACGCCCCCTGGAGGACGCTCACATGTGACACGCCCCCTGGAGGACTCTTCCATGTGACACGCCCCCTGGAGGACGCACCCATGTGACACGCCCCCCTTGAGGAAGCTCCCATGTGACACGCCCCCTGGAGGACGCCGCTCACGTGGCACGTCCCCTGGAGGACGCTCCCATGTGACACGCCCCCTGGAGGACGCTCCCATGTGACACGCCCCCTGGAGGACGCTACCATGTGACATGCCCCCTGGAGGACGCCCTCATGTGACACGCCCCTTGGAGGACGTTCCCATGTGACACGCCCCCTGGAGGACGCTCCCATGTGACACGCCCCCTGGAGGACGCTCCCATGTGACAAGCCCCCTGGAGGACGCTCCCACATGTGACACGCCCCCTGGAGGACGCTCCCATGTGACACGCCCCCTGGAGGACGCTCACATGTGACACGCCCCCTGGAGGACTCTTCCATGTGACACGCCCCCTGGAGGACGCACCCATGTGACACGCCCCCCTTGAGGAAGCTCCCATGTGACACGCCCCCTGGAGGACGCTCCCATGTGACACGCCCCCTGAAGGACGCTTCCACATGTGACACGCCCCCTGGAGGACGTTCCCATGTGACACGCCCCCTGGAGGACGCTCCCATGTGACACGCCCCCTGGAGGACGCTCCCACATGTGACACGCCCCCTGGAGGACGCTCCCGTGTGACACGCCCCCTGAAGGACGCTCTCATGTGACACGCCCCCTGGAGGACGCTCCCATGTGACACGCCCCCTGGAGGACGCTCCCATGTGACACGCCCCCTGGAGGACGCTCCCACATGTGACACGCCCCCTGGAGGACGCTCCCGTGTGACACGCCCCCTGGTGGACGCTCTCGCGTCGCGCGTGTCACATGAGAGCGTCCTCCAGGGGGCGTGTCACACGTGAAGCCGGTCTGAAGCCGGTCTGAACCCGATCTAAAGCCGGTCTTTGGTACTCACTTCTCGGCGTGGCGAGTGGCCCGTTGCCAGGGGAAGCTCACGTTGCCGATGGACGCTCTATAGCTGTAAACGCCGATCAAACCCAAAGCCAGAGCCACTTTGGACATGAACGAACATCGTCTCTGAACCAGTAAGTAGATGAGGAGCAGGCAGAGAGCGGCCACTGCAGAGAGCACCACCTTGTGTTCAGAGCTACACACACACACACACATAAAACACACACACACACACACACACATATAAAACACACACAGACACACACACACACACACACACCACACACACACACACACACACACACACACACACACCACACACACACACACACCACACACACACACACACACATATAAAACACACACAGACACACACACACACACACACACATAAAACACACACACACACACACACACACACACACACACACACATAAACACACACACATAAACACACACACAGATGGAAAACAAAAAGAAAAACACATTATTCGAGAACAGTTAAATCTGTCAGAAACAAGTAGCAATTCAGCAGGAAAAATAGAATCAAGTCAAAGTGGAGCAAGTTCACAAACCAGATCAACCTTTGTGTGGCTTTTGTTATGTTACCGTTATGCGCGTAAAGCATTCGCTTTTCAGAGTTTGATTTGAGGTCATAATTAGCGTGTAGCGTGTTAGCGAGAGGCTAACTGACTCCAAGTGCAGATTTGGGCCGAAGGATCCGAGTTTGACGAAGCGAGACAAAAGGTGAACTCACACAGAGCTGCAGCGCATCCGCCTGTCATCATTATTCCGTATCCACGGCGATGGACCGCAGCCTGCACGACCTCTGACCCCGGTGCTGCCCCCTGCTGTCTGGAGACGGAGACGTGAGCGCGCTGTGAATCTGCACCTCTGACCCTCCTCGAGCACTCGCCGACCAAACAAAGTCGCTCTCACTCTCAGTGTTTTAGAAGAAACGTACGAAAGAAAAACTCTCAGACGCTTGTGCTGTTTTGATCAAACCAGTACATTTTGTAGAGCTGTCGGCCTTTAGTGCTTTAGTTGTTTAAGTCGACTTACTATTTTATTTAGATGGTGGAAAGGCCCCATTATTCTGCTCAAAGTCGGGACTTGAACCCCAAACCTTAAGGCAAAAAGTTGTCAGAAACGTAATTTCAGCCAAAGTAGAAAGACAGGAAGTGACGGCGTCCAGACAGGAAGTGACGGCGTCCAGACAGGAAGTGATGGCGTCCAAACAGGAAGTGAAGGTGTACAGACAGGACGTGAAGGCGTCCAGACAGGAAGTGAAGGTGTACAGACAGGAAGTGAAGGCCTCCAGACAGGAAGTGAAGGCGTCCAGACAGGAAGTGAAGGCGTCCAGACAGGAAGTGATGGCGTCCAGACAGGAAGTGAAGGCCTCCAGACAGGAAGTGAAGGCGTCCAGACAGGAAGTGAAGGCGTCCAGACAGGAAGTGAAGGCGTCCAGACAGGAAGTGGAGGCCTCCAGACAGGAAGTGAAGGCGTCCAGACAGGAAGTGATGGCGTCCAGACAGGAAGTGAAGGCGTCCAGACAGGAAGTGATGGCGAACAGGCAGGAAGTGATGGCGTCCAGACAGGAAGTGATGGCGTACAGACAGGAAGTGAAGGCGTATAGACAGGAAGTGATGACGTACAGACAGGAAGTGAAGGCGTCCAGACAGGAAGTGATGGCGTACAGACAGGAAGTGAAGGCGTATAGACAGGAAGTGATGACCTACAGACAGGAAGTGATGGCGTACAGACAGGAAGTGTTTTTTAAAGCTGTAAAAATCGTTGCGATTGGCCGATAGTGGAGCCAGCAATATATATAGAAAAAACAGGTTCTTGAAAGTGGATGCACCATAAACATGTACAAAAAACCTCAAGTTGTACTAGATTACAGAACTAAACCAGGTCCATACACAAGGACTACGCCAGGACTGAACCAGGACTACACCAGGACTGAACAAGGACTACACCAGGACTACACCAGGACTACATTAGGACTACACCAGGACTGAACCAGGACTACACCAGGACTACATTAGGACTACACCAGGACTGAACCAGGACTACACCAGGACTACATTAGGACTACACCAGGACTGAACCAGGACTACACCAGGACTGAACCAGGACTACACCAGGACTGAACCAGGACTACACCAGGACTACATTAGGACTAAACCAGGACTACACCAGGACTACATTAGGACAGAACCAGAACTACACCAGGACTAGATTAGGACTACACCAGGACTACATTAGGACTACATTAGGACTACATCAGGACTACACCAGGACTACACCAGGACTGAACCAGGACTACACCAGGACTGAACCAGGACTACACCAGGACTACATTAGGACTAAACCAGGACTACACCAGGACTACATTAGGACAGAACCAGAACTACACCAGGACTAGATTAGGACAACACCAGGACTACATTAGGACTACACTAGGACTACATCAGGACTACACCAGGACTACATTAGGACTACATTAGGACAGAACCAGAACTACACCAGGACTAGATTAGGACTACACCCGGACTACATCAGGACAACATTAGGACAACACCAGGACTACATTAGGACAACACCAGGACCACATTAGGACAACACCAGGACTACATTAGGACTACACAAGGACTACATAAGGACTACATTAGGACTACATTAGGACTACATTAGGACTACAGCAGGACTACATTAGGACTACATTAGGACAACACCAGGACTACATTAGGACATTAGGACTACAGCAGGACTACATTAGGACTACAGCAGGACTACATTAGGACAACACCAGGACTACATTAGGACAACACCAGGACTACATTAGGACAACACCAGGACTACACAAGGACTACATTAGGACAACACCAGGACTACATTAGGACTACACCAGGACTACATTAGGACAACACCAGGACTACATTAGGACAACACCAGGATTACATTAGGACTACAGCAGGACTACATTAGGACAACACCAGGACTACATTAGGACTACATTAGGACAACACCAGGACTACACCAGGACTACACTAGGACTACATTAGGACAACACCAGGACTACATTAGGACAACACCAGGATTACATTAGGACTACAGCAGGACTACATTAGGACAACACCAGGACTACATTAGGACAACACCAGGACTACACTAGGACTACATTAGGACAACACCAGGACTACATTAGGACTACAGCAGGACTACATTAGGACAACACCAGGACTACATTAGGACAACACCAGGACTACATTAGGACTACACCAGGACTACATTAGGACAACACCAGGACTACACCAGGACTACATTAGGACAACACCAGGACTACACTAGGACTACATTAGGACAACACCAGGACTACATTAGGACTACAGCAGGACTACATAAGGACAACACCAGGACTACACCAGGACTGAACTAGGACTACATTAGGACAACACCAGGACTACATTAGGACAACACCAGGATTACATTAGGACTACATTAGGACTACAGCAGGACTACATTAGGACAACACCAGGACTACATTAGGACTACATTAGGACAACACCAGGACTACATTAGGACAACACCAGGACTACACTAGGACTACATTAGGACAACACTAGGACTACATTAGGACTACAGCAGGACTACATAAGGACTACATTAGGACAACACCAGGACTACATTAGGACTACACCAGGACTACACTAGGACTACATTAAGACAACACCAGGACTACACCAGGACTACATTAGGACAACACCAGGACTACACTAGGACTACATTAGGACAACACCAGGACTACACTAGGACTACATTAGGACAACACCAGGACTACACTAGGACTACATTAGGACAACACCAGGACTACACTAGGACTACATTAGGACAACACCAGGACTACACTAGGACTACATTAGGACAACACCAGGACTACACTAGGACTACATTAGGACAACACCAGGACTACACTAGGACTACATTAGGACAACACCAGAACTACATTAGGACTACAGCAGGACTACATAAGGACAACACCAGGACTACACCAGGACTAAACCAGGACTAACTCATGTCTTCTGTACATCCTGTTCCATCCAAAGTTCTGTTCTAAACTTCCTCGTGTTATCAGAAGAATCCTCAGGAGAAGAAACTCGTTAAGTGTAAAAAGCAGGAGGCCATTTTGTGCCGATAGCGAAGCCTCTGAGGACCAAAAAGCTGCAGCAGCAAAATCTCCCTCACATAAATCTGAGAGACAAGTTCAGATTAAACTCAAGCAGACCCTCAGCAGGGCAGTGTCCCTATCTCGCAATCTGCAGGTCCAGGGCTGAGTCTGGACTACAACCTGACTCTGGTGTTTGCAGATGTTAGCTTCACAGTGAATACAGATTAGAGAAGCAAAACCAGGGTTTCAACTCTAGAAGTGACATCACATGAACCCTAACACAGGCCTGTAATGAGCTGAATAACAGACCTGGTTTAGTCCTGGTTTAGTCCTGGTTTAGTCCTGGTTTAGTCCTGGTTTAGTCCTGGTTTAGACCTGGTTTAGACCTGGTTTAGACATGGTTAAGTCCCAGTTAAGTCCCGCTTTAGTCCTGCTTTAGTCCTGGTTTAGACCTGGTTTAGACCTGGTTTAGTCCTGGTGTAGACCTGGTTTAGTCCTGGTTTAGTCCTGGTGTAGACCTGGTTTAGTCCTACTTTAGTCCTGGTTAAATCCTGGTTAAGTCCTGGTTTTGTCCTGGTTTTGTCCTGGTTTTGTCCTGGTTTTGTCCTGGTTTTGTCTTGCTTTAGTCCTGGTGTGGACCGGCCCAGGTCAGTCTGTACCTGTTGAGCCAGTGGCCCAGGTCGGGCAGGTGGGCCCACTGGACCCCGGTCTGGTTCAGGGCCCTCAGCAGTCGGCAGCAGAGCAGAGTGAACGGAGGCGTGGCTAACGCTAACCACTTCTCTGCGCTAACGTCTCGTCTGGAGCTGGACTTCTGTGAGGAGCCAGACCAAGGCAAGATCTCAGCCAGGTCAGAAGGGTCAGAAGGGTCAGCAGGGTCAGCAAGGTCAGCAGGGTCCAGGGAGTCTTCAGGGTAGCGCTGGAGGACAGAGGACAATCACTGAAGGTCAGAATATTCTAAACGGCCCATATTTTAACACAGATACATTTATTATTATTATTATTATTATTATTATTATTATTGAGCTGCAGGAGGAGGAGCTGCAGGAGGAGGAGGAGCAGGAGGAGGGGCGGCAGGAGGAGGAGCTGCAGGAGGAGGAGGAACTGCAGGAGGAAGGGCTGCAGGAGGAGGAGCTGCAGGAGGAGGAGCAGGAGGAGGGGCGGCAGGAGGAGGAGGAGCAGGAGGAGGAGCAGGAGGAGGGGCGGCAGGAGGAGGAGGAGCAGGAGGAGGGGCTGCAGGAGGAGGAGTTGCAGGAGGAGCAGCAGGAGGAGGAACTGCTGGAGGAAGGGCTGCAGGAGGAGGGGCTACTCGAGGAGGAGGAGCAGGAGCTGCAGGAGGAGGAGGAGGAACTGCTGGAGGAGGGGCTGCAGGAGGAGGGGCTACTCGAGGAGGAGGAGCAGGAGCTGCAGGAGGAGGAGCAATGGTTTCTCATGTGGATTCTAAGTTCTCTTTCAAAGCGATCATGTGACGTTGGCCTGAGGACGGTAACCATGGCGACGTGTAAGAGTCAGATTTACCTCCAGCGAGTCCGGACGCTCCCGGAAGTAACGGCGACACACGTCCTGGAACAGGGCGAGGCACAGCGTGTTCACCAAGAAGTACCAGATCTGGTGCTCCTCCTCCACGAAGGAGGAGGAGCCCAGCAGCAGGGCGTGGCCTAGCGTCCCACAGAGCAGCAGCAGGTCCAGCTCCGAGAAGGTCCAGGACCACTGAGGGACAGAGACACAGAGGTCAAACATCTGCAGGGTCAAGGCTGATGCAGAGTTCAGGAGCAGCGATTCTGGTAAGACATGATCTGTGGAGGGGCGCCTCGTGTCCCTGCCACTCACGTACGACTATATGTCCAACCAAAATGTTGTCTTAGGGTCTACTTTAACTGGAACAACTCCAGACAGAAGAGTTAGAACAATCTATGTGGTCCATCTGTCCATGGCTCATTTGCATATTCATATTCATATTTAACTGTTTCATTATTTGGTCAATAAATGTTCATAAGTTCATTCATTTCCAGAATGTGTCGATGTCACGGTTACCAGCCCCTCAGTAGAGCAGACTAAAGGGTCAACCAGCCCCTCAGTAGAGCAGACTAAAGGGTCAACCAGCCCCTCAGTAGAGCAGACTAAAGGGTCAACCAGCCCCTCAGTAGAGCAGACTAAAGGGTCAACCAGCCCCTCAGTAGAGCAGACTAAAGGGTCAACCAGCCCCTCAGTAGAGCAGACTAAAGGGTCAACCAGCCCCTCAGTAGAGCAGACTAAAGGGTCAACCAGCCCCTCAGTAGAGCAGACTAAAGGGTCAACCAGCCCCTCAGTAGAGCAGACTAAAGGGTCAACCAGCCCCTCAGTAGAGCAGACTAAAGGGTCAGCCAGCCCCTCAGTAGAGCAGACTAAAGGGTCAGCCAGCCCCTCAGTAGAGCAGACTAAAGGGTCAGCCAGCCCCTCAGTAGAGCAGACTAAAGGGTCAACCAGCCCCTCAGTAGAGCAGACTAAAGGGTCAACCAGCCCCTCAGTAGAGCAGACTAAAGGGTCAACCAGCCCCTCAGTAGAGCAGACTAAAGGGTCAGCCAGCCCCTCAGTAGAGCAGACTAAAGGGTCAACCAGCCCCTCAGTAGAGCAGACTAAAGGGTCAACCAGCCCCTCAGTAGAGCAGACTAAAGGGTCAACCAGCCCCTCAGTAGAGCAGACTAAAGGGTCAGCCAGCCCCTCAGTAGAGCAGACTAAAGGGTCAACCAGCCCCTCAGTAGACCAGACTAAAGGGTCAACCAGCCCCTCAGTAGAGCAGACTAAATGGTCAGCCAGCCCCTCAGTAGAGCAGACTAAAGGGTCAGCCAGCCCCTCAGTAGAGCAGACTAAAGGGTCAACCAGCCCCTCAGTAGAGCAGACTAAAGGGTCAGCCAGCCCCTCAGTAGAGCAGACTAAAGGGTCAACCAGCCCCTCAGTAGAGCAGACTAAAGGGTCAGCCAGCCCCTCAGTAGAGCAGACTAAAGGGTCAACCAGCCCCTCAGTAGAGCAGACTAAAGGGTCAACCAGCCCCTCAGTAGAGCAGACTAAAGGGTCAGCCAGCCCCTCAGTAGAGCAGACTAAAGGGTCAGCCAGCCCCTCAGTAGAGCAGACTAAAGGGTCAACCAGCCCCTCAGTAGAGCAGACTAAAGGGTCAGCCAGCCCCTCAGTAGAGCAGACTAAAGGGTCAGCCAGCCCCTCAGTAGAGCAGACTAAAGGGTCAGCCAGCCCCTCAGTAGAGCAGACTAAAGGGTCAGCCAGCCCCTCAGTAGAGCAGACTAAAGGGTCAACCAGCCCCTCAGTAGAGCAGACTAAAGGGTCAGCCAGCCCCTCAGTAGAGCAGACTAAAGGGTCAACCAGCCCCTCAGTAGAGCAGACTAAAGGGTCAGCCAGCCCCTCAGTAGAGCAGACTAAAGGGTCAACCAGCCCCTCAGTAGAGCAGACTAAAGGGTCAGCCAGCCCCTCAGTAGAGCAGACTAAAGGGTCAACCAGCCCCTCAGTAGAGCAGACTAAAGGGTCAGCCAGCCCCTCAGTAGAGCAGACTAAAGGGTCAACCAGCCCCTCAGTAGAGCAGACTAAAGGGTCAGCCAGCCCCTCAGTAGAGCAGACTAAAGGGTCAGCCAGCCCCTCAGTAGAGCAGACTAAAGGGTCAGCCAGCCCCTCAGTAGAGCAGACTAAAGGGTCAACCAGCCCCTCAGTAGAGCAGACTAAAGGGTCAGCCAGCCCCTCAGTAGAGCAGACTAAAGGGTCAACCAGCCCCTCAGTAGAGCAGACTAAAGGGTCAGCCAGCCCCTCAGTAGAGCAGACTAAAGGGTCAACCAGCCCCTCAGTAGAGCAGACTAAAGGGTCAGCCAGCCCCTCAGTAGAGCAGACTAAAGGGTCAGCCAGCCCCTCAGTAGAGCAGACTAAAGGGTCAACCAGCCCCTCAGTAGAGCAGACTAAAGGGTCAGCCAGCCCCTCAGTAGAGCAGACTAAAGGGTCAACCAGCCCCTCAGTAGAGCAGACTAAAGGGTCAGCCAGCCCCTCAGTAGAGCAGACTAAAGGGTCAACCAGCCCCTCAGTAGAGCAGACTAAAGGGTCAGCCAGCCCCTCAGTAGAGCAGACTAAAGGGTCAACCAGCCCCTCAGTAGAGCAGACTAAAGGGTCAGCCAGCCCCTCAGTAGAGCAGACTAAAGGGTCAACCAGCCCCTCAGTAGAGCAGACTAAAGGGTCAACCAGCCCCTCAGTAGAGCAGACTAAAGGGTCAACCAGCCCCTCAGTAGAGCAGACTAAAGGGTCAACCAGCCCCTCAGTAGAGCAGACTAAAGGGTCAGCCAGCCCCTCAGTAGAGCAGACTAAAGGGTCAACCAGCCCCTCAGTAGAGCAGACTAAAGGGTCAGCCAGCCCCTCAGTAGAGCAGACTAAAGGGTCAGCCAGCCCCTCAGTAGAGCAGACTAAAGGGTCAGCCAGCCCCTCAGTAGAGCAGACTAAAGGGTCAACCAGCCCCTCAGTAGAGCAGACTAAAGGGTCAGCCAGCCCCTCAGTAGAGCAGACTAAAGGGTCAGCCAGCCCCTCAGTAGAGCAGACTAAAGGGTCAACCAGCCCCTCAGTAGAGCAGACTAAAGGGTCAGCCAGCCCCTCAGTAGAGCAGACTAAAGGGTCAGCCAGCCCCTCAGTAGAGCAGACTAAAGGGTCAACCAGCCCCTCAGTAGAGCAGACTAAAGGGTCAGCCAGCCCCTCAGTAGAGCAGACTAAAGGGTCAACCAGCCCCTCAGTAGAGCAGACTAAAGGGTCAGCCAGCCCCTCAGTAGAGCAGACTAAAGGGTCAACCAGCCCCTCAGTAGAGCAGACTAAAGGGTCAGCCAGCCCCTCAGTAGAGCAGACTAAAGGGTCAACCAGCCCCTCAGTAGAGCAGACTAAAGGGTCAGCCAGCCCCTCAGTAGAGCAGACTAAAGGGTCAGCCAGCCCCTCAGTAGAGCAGACTAAAGGGTCAACCAGCCCCTCAGTAGAGCAGACTAAAGGGTCAGCCAGCCCCTCAGTAGAGCAGACTAAAGGGTCAACCAGCCCCTCAGTAGAGCAGACTAAAGGGTCAGCCAGCCCCTCAGTAGAGCAGACTAAAGGGTCAACCAGCCCCTCAGTAGAGCAGACTAAAGGGTCAGCCAGCCCCTCAGTAGAGCAGACTAAAGGGTCAACCAGCCCCTCAGTAGAGCAGACTAAAGGGTCAACCAGCCCCTCAGTAGAGCAGACTAAAGGGTCAGCCAGCCCCTCAGTAGAGCAGACTAAAGGGTCAGCCAGCCCCTCAGTAGAGCAGACTAAAGGGTCAACCAGCCCCTCAGTAGAGCAGACTAAAGGGTCAGCCAGCCCCTCAGTAGAGCAGACTAAAGGGTCAGCCAGCCCCTCAGTAGAGCAGACTAAAGGGTCAACCAGCCCCTCAGTAGAGCAGACTAAAGGGTCAGCCAGCCCCTCAGTAGAGCAGACTAAAGGGTCAACCAGCCCCTCAGTAGAGCAGACTAAAGGGTCAGCCAGCCCCTCAGTAGAGCAGACTAAAGGGTCAACCAGCCCCTCAGTAGAGCAGACTAAAGGGTCAACCAGCCCCTCAGTAGAGCAGACTAAAGGGTCAGCCAGCCCCTCAGTAGAGCAGACTAAAGGGTCAACCAGCCCCTCAGTAGAGCAGACTAAAGGGTCAGCCAGCCCCTCAGTAGAGCAGACTAAAGGGTCAACCAGCCCCTCAGTAGAGCAGACTAAAGGGTCAGCCAGCCCCTCAGTAGAGCAGACTAAAGGGTCAACCAGCCCCTCAGTAGAGCAGACTAAAGGGTCAACCAGCCCCTCAGTAGAGCAGACTAAAGGGTCAGCCAGCCCCTCAGTAGAGCAGACTAAAGGGTCAACCAGCCCCTCAGTAGAGCAGACTAAAGGGTCAGCCAGCCCCTCAGTAGAGCAGACTAAAGGGTCAGCCAGCCCCTCAGTAGAGCAGACTAAAGGGTCAGCCAGCCCCTCAGTAGAGCAGACTAAAGGGTCAACCAGCCCCTCAGTAGAGCAGACTAAAGGGTCAGCCAGCCCCTCAGTAGAGCAGACTAAAGGGTCAGCCAGCCCCTCAGTAGAGCAGACTAAAGGGTCAACCAGCCCCTCAGTAGAGCAGACTAAAGGGTCAGCCAGCCCCTCAGTAGAGCAGACTAAAGGGTCAGCCAGCCCCTCAGTAGAGCAGACTAAAGGGTCAACCAGCCCCTCAGTAGAGCAGACTAAAGGGTCAGCCAGCCCCTCAGTAGAGCAGACTAAAGGGTCAACCAGCCCCTCAGTAGAGCAGACTAAAGGGTCAGCCAGCCCCTCAGTAGAGCAGACTAAAGGGTCAACCAGCCCCTCAGTAGAGCAGACTAAAGGGTCAGCCAGCCCCTCAGTAGAGCAGACTAAAGGGTCAACCAGCCCCTCAGTAGAGCAGACTAAAGGGTCAGCCAGCCCCTCAGTAGAGCAGACTAAAGGGTCAACCAGCCCCTCAGTAGAGCAGACTAAAGGGTCAGCCAGCCCCTCAGTAGAGCAGACTAAAGGGTCAGCCAGCCCCTCAGTAGAGCAGACTAAAGGGTCAACCAGCCCCTCAGTAGAGCAGACTAAAGGGTCAACCAGCCCCTCAGTAGAGCAGACTAAAGGGTCAACCAGCCCCTCAGTAGAGCAGACTAAAGGGTCAACCAGCCCCTCAGTAGAGCAGACTAAAGGGTCAGCCAGCCCCTCAGTAGAGCAGACTAAAGGGTCAACCAGCCCCTCAGTAGAGCAGACTAAAGGGTCAGCCAGCCCCTCAGTAGAGCAGACTAAAGGGTCAGCCAGCCCCTCAGTAGAGCAGACTAAAGGGTCAGCCAGCCCCTCAGTAGAGCAGACTAAAGGGTCAACCAGCCCCTCAGTAGAGCAGACTAAAGGGTCAGCCAGCCCCTCAGTAGAGCAGACTAAAGGGTCAACCAGCCCCTCAGTAGAGCAGACTAAAGGGTCAACCAGCCCCTCAGTAGAGCAGACTAAAGGGTCAGCCAGCCCCTCAGTAGAGCAGACTAAAGGGTCAGCCAGCCCCTCAGTAGAGCAGACTAAAGGGTCAACCAGCCCCTCAGTAGAGCAGACTAAAGGGTCAGCCAGCCCCTCAGTAGAGCAGACTAAAGGGTCAGCCAGCCCCTCAGTAGAGCAGACTAAAGGGTCAGCCAGCCCCTCAGTAGAGCAGACTAAAGGGTCAACCAGCCCCTCAGTAGAGCAGACTAAAGGGTCAGCCAGCCCCTCAGTAGAGCAGACTAAAGGGTCAACCAGCCCCTCAGTAGAGCAGACTAAAGGGTCAGCCAGCCCCTCAGTAGAGCAGACTAAAGGGTCAACCAGCCCCTCAGTAGAGCAGACTAAAGGGTCAGCCAGCCCCTCAGTAGAGCAGACTAAAGGTCAACCAGCCCCTCAGTAGAGCAGACTAAAGGGTCAGCCAGCCCCTCAGTAGAGCAGACTAAAGGGTCAGCCAGCCCCTCAGTAGAGCAGACTAAAGGGTCAACCAGCCCCTCAGTAGAGCAGACTAAAGGGTCAACCAGCCCCTCAGTAGAGCAGACTAAAGGGTCAACCAGCCCCTCAGTAGAGCAGACTAAAGGGTCATATTTGGTCTATAGTTGGTGTTTTGTGCTGAGTAACGCGACGCGTGCGACACAAACTCTAATGGAACATGAATCGAATTTGTGAAGCACTTTAGAAAATTAAGAGCTTCTGAAAACCGGCCAAAAACCAGGAACTGGACTGAGGGTCTAAACCAGGATTAAACCAGGACTAAACCAGGTCTAAACCAGGTCTAAACCAGGATTAAACCAGGTCTAAACCAGGACTAAACCAGGAATAAACCAGGTCTAAACCAGGACTAAACCAGGTCTAAACCAGGACTAAACCAGGTCTAAACCAGGACTAAACCAGGTCTAAACCAGGACTAAACCAGGACTAAACCAGGACTAAACCAGGCCTGGCGCAGCACGTGATTTGGAGGTTTATTTTTGGATCTTCCTCTGGATCATCGATCTCTTCCCGTCAGTGAAGTCGATGACGTCGCATTAAAACTCTCGCGAGGCAAAAGGAAAACGGCAATTTCATCGCCAAAATCTGGCCTTTTGCTACTTTAAACTCCAGCGCTAATGTCGCTTCCCCCTCAAAAACCGAACCGGAGTCGTGTTCAGACTCCTCCTCCCTCCGGCCCCACTGGTCTGCAGCAACAAGTGTCCCCCTGCTCCTCTGGGGTTTTAAAGTCCCCAGTGGACGCCTGTTGCCGTTTCCTCGTCACAAACGCAGTCGAGTTCAGCTTCGTTCTTTGCTTCTTTCATCACTTCCTCGTCTTCTCTGAGCCTCACAAATCACTCCGTTTGAATCTGCCACAGATTGGGCGGGTCACGGGTGAAAACCCCGCCTCCGGCCCACAGCGTCACTGGCCTTGTTCTGCGCCCTGTGAGAACACCAGTCACGTTGCCTAAGGGCTATGTTTTCATCATTTCTTTTTTCATGGCTCGTAAAGTTTGTTTTCCAAATATAAAACATAAAAAGTAAGTTTAAAATAGAAGAGCACTAAAGCCACATGACTGCAGAGTGTTTGTGTCTGTGACGATAACTCCTGATGCCACGCCCACAGCTGTGACGATAACTCCTGATGCCACGCCCACAGCTGTGACGATAACTCCTGATGCCACGCCCACAACTGTGACGATAACTCCTGATGCCACGCCCACAACTGTGACGATTACTCCTGATGCCACGCCCACAACTGTGACGATAACTCCTGATGCCACGCCCACAACTGTGACGATTACTCCTGATGCCACGCCCACAACTGTGACGATAACTCCTGATGCCACGCCCACAGCTGTGACGATTACTCCTGATGCCACGCCCACAGCTGTGACGATTAATCCTGATGCCACGCCCACAGCTGTGACGATTACTCCTGATGCCACGCCCACAACTGTGACGATTACTCCTGATGCCACGCCCACAGCTGTGACGATTACTCCTGATGCCACGCCCACAACTGTGACGATAACTCCTGATGCCACGCCCACAACTGTGACGATAACTCCTGATGCCACGCCCACAGCTGTGACGATTACTCCTGATGCCACGCCCACAGCTGTGACGATTAATCCTGATGCCACGCCCACAACTGTGACGATAACTCCTGATGCCACGCCCACAACTGTGACGATAACTCCTGATGCCACGCCCACAACTGTGACGATAACTCCTGATGCCACGCCCACAACTGTGCCGATTACTCCTGATGCCACGCCCACAACTGTGACGATAACTCCTGATGCCACGCCCACAACTGTGCCGATTACTCCTGATGCCACGCCCACAACTGTGACGATAACTCCTGATGCCACGCCCACAACTGTGACGATTACTCCTGATGCCACGCCCACAACTGTGACGATTACTCCTGATGCCACGCCCACAGCTGTGACGATTACTCCTGATGCCACGCCCACAGCTGTGACGATTAGTCCTGATGCCACGCCCACAACTGTGACGATTACTCCTGATGCCACGCCCACAGCTGTGACGATTACTCCTGATGCCACGCCCACAGCTGTGACGATTAATCCTGATGCCACGCCCACAACTGTGACGATTAATCCTGATGCCACGCCCACAACTGTGACGATTACTCCTGATGCCACGCCCACAACTGTGACGATTACTCCTGATGCCACGCCCACAACTGTGACGATTACTCCTGATGCCACGCCCACAACTGTGACGATTACTCCTGATGCCACGCCCACAACTGTGGCGATTAATCCTGATGCCACGCCCACAACTGTGACGATTAATCCTGATGCCACGCCCACAACTGTGACGATTACTCCTGATGCCACGCCCACAACTGTGACGATTACTCCTGATGCCACGCCCACAGCTGTGACGATTACTCCTGATGCCACGCCCACAACTGTGACGATTACTCCTGATGCCACGCCCACAACTGTGACGATTACTCCTGATGCCACGCCCACAGCTGTGACGATTACTCCTGATGCCACGCCCACAGCTGTGACGATTACTCCTGATGCCACGCCCACAGCTGTGACGATTACTCCTGATGCCACGCCCACAGCTGTGACGATTACTCCTGATGCCACGCCCACAGCTGTGACGATTACTCCTGATGCCACGCCCACAACTGTGACGATTACTCCTGATGCCACGCCCACAGCTGTGACGATTACTCCTGATGCCACGCCCACAACTGTGACGATTACTCCTGATGCCACGCCCACAACTGTGACGATTACTCCTGATGCAACGCCCACAACTGTGACGATTACACCTGATGCCACGCCCACAACTGTGACGATTACTCCTGATGCCACGCCCACAACTGTGACGATTAATCCTGATGCCACGCCCACAACTGTGACGATTAATCCTGATGCCACGCCCACAACTGTGACGATTAATCCTGATGCCACGCCCACAACTGTGACGATTAATCCTGATGCCACGCCCACAACTGTGACGATTACTCCTGATGCCACGCCCACAACTGTGCCGATTACTCCTGATGCCACGCCCACAACTGTGCCGATTACTCCTGATGCCACGCCCACAACTGTGACGATTACTCCTGATGCCACGCCCACAGCTGTGACGATTACTCCTGATGCCACGCCCACAACTGTGACGATTACTCCTGATGCCACGCCCAAAACTGTGACGATTACTCCTGATGCCACGCCCACAACTGTGACGATTACTCCTGATGCCACGCCCACAACTGTGACGATTAATCCTGATGCCACGCCCACAACTGTGACGATTACTCCTGATGCCACGCCCACAACTGTGACGATTACTCCTGATGCCACGCCCAAAACTGTGACGATTACTCCTGATGCCACGCCCACAACTGTGACGATTACTCCTGATGCCACGCCCACAACTGTGACGATTACTCCTGATGCCACGCCCACAACTGTGACGATTACTCCTGATGCCACGCCCACAACTGTGACGATTAATCCTGATGCCACGCCCACAACTGTGACGATTAATCCTGATGCCACGCCCACAGCTGTGACGATTACTCCTGATGCCACGCCCACAGCTGTGACGATTACTCCTGATGCCACGCCCACAGCTGTGACGATTACTCCTGATGCCACGCCCACAGCTGTGACGATTACTCCTGATGCCACGCCCACAACTGTGACGATAACTCCTGATGCCACGCCCACAACTGTGACGATTACTCCTGATGCCACGCCCACAACTGTGACGATAACTCCTGATGCCACGCCCACAACTGTGACGATTACTCCTGATGCCACGCCCACAGCTGTGACGATTACTCCTGATGCCACGCCCACAGCTGTGACGATTACTCCTGATGCCACGCCCACAACTGTGACGATTACTCCTGATGCCACGCCCACAGCTGTGACGATTACTCCTGATGCCACGCCCACAACTGTGACGATTACTCCTGATGCCACGCCCAAAACTGTGACGATTAATCCTGATGCCACGCCCACAACTGTGACGATTAATCCTGATGCCACGCCCACAACTGTGACGATTACTCCTGATGCCACGCCCACAACTGTGACGATTACTCCTGATGCCACGCCCACAACTGTGACGATTACTCCTGATGCCACGCCCACAACTGTGACGATTAATCCTGATGCCACGCCGAGTAATCGTCACAGTTGTTTGTGCAGCAGCTTTATTCATATTTCATGCCCTTTACATTTAGCTCTAACTATAGCTGTTGTTCTGTTCTGTGAGTGCAGCGCCATGTGACTGTGCAGCGCCATGTGACTGTGCAGCGCCATGTGACTGTGCAGCGCCATGTGACTGTGCAGCGCCATGTGACTGTGCAGCGCCATGCGGCTGTGCAGCGCCATGCGACTGTGCGTGTGAGGGGCGTGGCTAAAGCTAGCGTGTGTGAGGGGCGTGGCTAAAGCTAGCGTGTGTAGGGGCGTGGTTAAAGCTAGCGTGTGTGAGGGGCGTGGCTAAAGCTAGTGTGTGAGGGGCGTGGCTAAAGCTAGTGTGAGTGAGGGGCGTGTCTAAAGCTAGTGTGTGAGGGGCGTGTCTAAAGCTAGTGTGTGAGGGGCGTGTCCAAAGCTAGTGTGTGTGAGGGGCGTGTCTAAAGCTAGTGTGTGTGAGGGGCGTGTCTAAAGCTAGTGTGTGTGAGGGGCGTGTCTAAAGCTAGTGTGTGTGTGGGGCGTGGCTAAAGCTAGTGTGTGTGAGGGGCGTGGCTAAAGCTAGTGCGTGTGAGGGGCGTGGCTAAAGCTAGTGTGTGTGAGGGTCGTGTCTAAAGCTAGTGTGTGTGAGGGGCGTGGCTAAAGCTAGTGTGTGTGAGGGGCGTGGCTAAAGCTAGTGTGTGTGAGGGGCGTGTCTAAAGCTAGCGTGTGTGAGGGGCGTGGCATTCAAACCTCTCTTTATGTCATGCTAATGCTAATGCTAATGTCAGACGCTTTATGACCTGGAAATATCAGATGTAGCGCTTGACAAAGCGAGTGCCGTGAACAGGAAATAGTTGTTGCTAACGCGCTTTGCTAGCTTTGTGTTGCTAACATGCTTGCTAGCTTTGTGTTGCTAACGCGCTACGCTAGCTTTGTGTTGCTAACATGTTTGCTAGTTTTGTGTTGCTAACGTGCTTTGCTAGCTTTGTGTTGCTAACGTGCTTTGCTAGCTCTGTGTTGCTAAGGCTCCACATAGTCGTTAGCATCAGTGGAAACACGGAGCTTTAGCTCGAGATCAAGTCAGAGTTTGAGACAAATGATTCTTTTGTGTTTCTTTCTGCTCTAAATAAACATGTTTTTTCAGTTCTGTACTTTGACAGCACAGTATTTGTACTTTGACAGCACAGTATTTGTACTTTGACAGCACAGTATTTGTACTTTGACAGCACAGTATTTGTACTTTGAAAGCACAGTATTTGTACTTTGACAGCACAGTATTTGTACTTTGACAGCACAGTATTTGTACTTTGACAGCACAGTATTTGTACTTTGACAGCACAGTATTTGTACTTTGAAAGCACAGTATTTGTACTTTCAGGCTCGTGTGTGAGACTCAAACATGTTTTTCTCTTGTTCTGAATTCTAAATGGAACGTGGCCTTGACCCCATCATTTATGTATGAACTCCATTAATACAGAACATGTGCTCAGAGTGGCAAGCCCCGCCCACTTAGACTGTGGTGGCAGAGTGGTTAGACTGTGGTGGCAGAGTGGTTAGACTGTGGCAGAGTGGTTAGACTGTGGCGCAGTCTTCTCTCGTTTAAATTCCGTTCACACTTTTTCGCAGCCAGAATATTTAAGCTCAACATTAGTTTAACAAAGACGACAGAGAGATTTTGTGCCCCGCGTTTCTCTCCATTCTAAAACAGGACTAAAGCAGGTCTAAAGCAGGACTAAAACAGGACTAAAGCAGGACTAAAACAGGACTAAAGCAGGACTAAAGCAGGTCTAAACCAGGTTTTGTCCTGGTTTAGTCCTGGTTTAGACCTGGTTTAGACTTGGTTTAGACCTGGTTTAGTCCTGGTTTAGTCCTGGTTTAGTCCATGTTAGAGTTAAATTCAGCTCTGTTGTGTTTTCGAGAGTCAGCGAGAGAAATTTCAGTTCAGCAGCAGGAAACAGGAAACAGAAGCGTCTTGAGTTTGCGTTTCTGTTCCGTGTATAAAGTTACTGCAGTGGTGTCCGGATTACTGCAGTACTGGATAAAGTGACTGCAGTACTGGATAAAGTGACTGCAGTGGTCTTAAATGCAGCTGCTTCAGCTTTTCCTCAGGTAAAATGCCCTTTCCAGAGGTTTCTAACGAGCTCAGATGTGCAGACTCTGTGGATCATATTCATTTCTCTGAGATAATGAGATGACAAAAGAGCGAGACGAATCTGCATCTGCCCCCGCAGGCCACAATCTGCATCTGCCCCCGCAGGCCACAATCTGCATCTGCCCCCGCAGGCCACAATCTCCATCGCCCCCCGCAGGCCACAACCTGCATCTGCCCCCGCAGGCCACAATCTGCATCTGCCCCCGCAGGCCACAATCTGCATCTGCCCCCGCAGGCCACAATCTGCATCTGCCCCCGCAGGCCACAATCTGCATCTGCCCCCGCAGGCCACAATCTCCATCGCCCCCCGCAGGCCACAACCTGCATCTGCCCCCGCAGGCCACAATCTCCATCGCCCCCCGCAGGCCACAACCTGCATCTGCCCCCGCAGGCCACAATCTGCATCTGCCCCCGCAGGCCACAATCTCCATCGCCCCCCGCAGGCCACAATCTGCATCTGCCCCCGCAGGCCACAATCTGCATCTGCCCCCGCAGGCCACAATCTGCATCTGCCCCCGCAGGCCACAATCTCCATCGCCCCCCGCAGGCCACAACCTGCATCTGCCCCCGCAGGCCACAATCTCCATCGCCCCCCGCAGGCCACAACCTGCATCTGCCCCCGCAGGCCACAATCTGCATCTGCCCCCGCAGGCCACAATCTCCATCGCCCCCCGCAGGCCACAATCTGCATCTCCCCCCGCAGGCCACAACCTGCATCGCCCCCGCAGGCCACAATCTGCATCTGCCCCCCGCAGGCCACAACCTGCATCGCCCCCCGCAGGCCACAACCTGCATCGCCCCCGCAGGCCACAATCTGCATCGCCCCCCGCAGGCCGCAATCTCCATCGCCCCCCGCAGGCCACAATCTGCATCGCCCCCCGCAGGCCACAACCTGCATCGCCCCCGCAGGCCACAATCTCCATCGCCCCCCGCAGGCCACAACCTGCATCTGCCCCCGCAGGCCACAATCTCCATCGCCCCCCGCAGGCCACAATCTGCATCTCCCCCCGCAGGCCACAATCTGCATCGCCCCCCGCAGGCCACAACCTGCATCATTAGACAGTATTAGACAGAATTAGACAGTATTCGAGTGTTTAAGTGTCACCTTGGCGGGCCTCTGTGCCGGGCGGAGCCTACGCACCAGCAGCGCCCCCGTCACACAGCACAGCGCCCCCATGAGGCCGATCACACAGAACACCAGGCTCCAGGGCAGCACGCAGAGGAAACACGAGCCGTGAGCCGACGTGCAGAGCCAGACGTGGACGGCTCCAAGCAGCAGACACATCAAGAAGAACGGAAGAGAGAGAAGAGACGCTCCGACGGGGATGTCCACCAGGGCGGCGCCGCTGAGGCACTCGGGCGTGGACAAGACCAGGACCAGGACCAGCTGTGGAGAGACGGAGACAAACTCAAGGACCGAAACCAGGTCTGAACATGAACCAGTGTGAACCGAGTTTAAACTGAAGCGGATTTAATATCATAATCTACATTTGATTCACGTTTAGCTTCACTTTTCCAAAACTAAACAGAACTGTCAGTTATCGAGTTCATAACGAAGTCTGAACGCGTGACACAGAGGATGAGACACGCCCTGATCACGCCCGAGCCAGGGACTCACACCTACACTTTTAAAGGACGTGGTCGCACAAAGACCTCACTGTTGTTGACGTGCACCGGCCGAAAACGCTCAACTTTGTCCCAGTTTTTGTCCCGGCGATGACAGAGACATAAACCGGGACAAACGCGCGAAGTCGGACTGAACCGCCGCTCGTGGTCGTCCATAACAGTGACAGCGGACGTTATTGATGTCCCGGCGTTTGACCCGCTCGTCCTCTCGTCCACTTTCTGCTGAGTTTGCAACGCTCACATTTAAAAATAAACCCCTGCATATGAATCTGCGGAGGAATTATTTATGGCGCAGTACAGTTCCTTCAGCTGTGGACGGATTATTAATCATGCGTTTGTGGTTTGGCTCCGGGGGACGACGCCCCGACGCCAAACGCCTCAGACACAAAGTACAGAAGACTTGGATTGGATTTGTTTTCTCTCACATTTTGATGCTTAAATTGCCTCGAAACGCCACGTCTCACCTGCAGCCTGCTGTACTTTATGTATATTTGTACTTTTTATACGTGCAAAAAAATATTCACAAACGTTGCCTGAAAGCGGCTTTTGAGTGGCTTTTCCACGACTTTCCATGGACTTCAGTGCTGACTTTGATGGACGTCTTTGACACTTTTAACCTTCGTTCATATTCACATAACTTTCCACACTTTACAGACATGCCATAAGGTCTAAACTAGGACTAAACCTGTACTAAAGCTGGAGTCCTCACCTGCAGCACCAGGCTCAGTCCCACCACCATCGAGTACATGTCGTATTTGCCCAGCTGTCGACTCAGAGCGGCGCTCATGGAGGCCAGAGCCTGAAGATACTGTTTCAGAACCTTCTGCCCCATGTTCTGAAGCACCTCAGACGTGTTCCCCTCCAGGTACAGCCGCACCCAGCTGCCATGGGCCTTCTCCGCCACACGGAACTGCTCCCAGCCTGCGTCTGCGGAGAGAGAGGGGAGGAGTCGAACCCATGAGCTCAGACACAGAGGAGAGAGGAGAGGAGGAGTCGAACCCATGACCTCAGACACAGAGGAGAGAGGAGAGGAGGAGTCGAACCCATGAGCTCAGACACAGAGGAGAGAGGAGAGGAGGAGTCGAACCCATGACCTCAGACACAGAGGAGAGAGGAGGAGTCGAACCCATGAGCTCAGACAAAGTCTGAGTTTAGACCTGGTTTAGGGACTAACTTGAGAAACAAAGTGTTTCTTGTTTCATTAGTTTGAGTTTGGACTAAACTTTTCTTGTTAAAACTTTGTGACATTTGAAGTGAAACTTAAATGTGACTTTATTCAACTTCAAACTAACGAGGAAAAGACGACCTTTAGTTTGAGCTGAAACTGAGATTTAGAGACGAACTATCAGCTTCTGCAAATGATCATTTACATCTCAGTCATAAGACCTGGTTTAGACCTGGTTTAGTCCTGGTTTAGACCTGGTTTAGACCTGGTTTAGACCTGGTTTAGACCTGGTTTAGACCTGGTTTAGACCTGGTTTAGACCTGGTTTGGACCTGGTTTAGTCCTGGTTTAGACCTGGTTTGGACCTGGTTTAGTCCTGGTTTAGACCTGGTTTAGACCTGGTTTAGACCTGGTTTGGACCTGGTTTAGTCCTGGTTTAGACCTGGTTTAGACCTGGTTTAGTCCTGGCTGCAGACAGCAGGGGGCGCTGTGCTCAGACACATGACCCTGACAGACACTCTCCAGCTCTGACGCATGTATTAGCATCTGAAGCGCTAACAGCTAACGCCGCCAAAACACAAGGACGACAACACAACACTGTTTATTCTGAAGGTTTTAAACTTTGTCACTTTTACAGATAAACTTTAACTTTAAAAACCCGGTCCAAACCCGGTCCAAACCCGGTCCAAACCTGGTCCAAAACCGGTCTAAACCCGGTCCAAACCTGGTCCAAAACCGGTCTAAATCCGGTCCAAATCCGGTCCAAACCCGGTCCAAACCCGGTCTAAACCCGGTCTAAACCAGGTCTAAACCAGGACTAAACCAGGTCTAAACCTGGACTAAACCAGGACTAAACCAGGTCCAAACCTGGTCCAAACCCGGTCTAAAGCCGGTCCAAACCCGGTCCAAACCCGGTCTAAACCCGGTCTAAACCCGGTATTGCTCACCTCTCTGGTACTCTTTCACACTGTCCTGGAGCAGACGGTCTAAACCCGGTCTAAACCCGGTCTAAACCCGGTATTGCTCACCTCTCTGGTACTCTTTCACACTGTCCTGGAGCAGACGGCTCAGCTGGTGTCCGTTGAGGTGCAGAAGGCGGAGTTGGTCTCTCAGGGGAAGCTGGTCCAGGATCTGGGGCAGGACTTGTCCCACAGAGTTCTGGGGCACCGGGAGTCCCAGTCCCAGGGCCAGGGACGGGGCCAGGTCCACCTGCTCCACCTCCAGGGGGCGCTCCATGGCCTCTGCACACAAACACATGAAAGTGTCACTGGTGTAAAAGAGACTTCAGCACCCTGGACAGCTCCAGGAATAAAGAGTGTGTGAAAGAGAGTGTGTGTGTGTGTCTGTGTGTGTGTGTCTGTGTGTGTGTGTGTCTGTGTGTGTGTGTCTGTGTGTGTGTGTGTGTGTGTGTCTGTGTGTGTGTGTGTGTGTGTGTCTGTGTGTGTGTGTCTGTGTGTGTGTGTGTGTCTGTGTGTGAGTGTGTCTGTGTGTGTGTGTGTGTGTGTGTGTCTGTGTGTGTGTGTGTGTGTGTGTCTGTGTGTGTGTGTGTCTGTGTGTGTGTGTCTGTGTGTGTGTGTGTGTCTGTGTGTGAGTGTGTCTGTGTGTGTGTGTGTGTGTCTGTGTGTGTGTGTGTGTCTGTGTGTGTGTGTCTGTGTGTGTGTGTGTGTGTGTGTGTCTGTGTGTGTGTGTGTGTCTGTGTGTGTGTGTGTGTCTGTGTGTCTGTGTGTGTGTGTCTGTGTGTGTGTGTGTCTGTGTGTGTGTGTCTGTGTCTGTGAGTGTGTGTCTGTGTGTGTGTGTCTGTGTGTGTGTGTGTGTCTGTGTGTCTGTGTGTGTGTGTCTGTGTGTGTGTGTCTGTGTGTGTGTGTCTGTGTCTGTGAGTGTGTGTCTGTGTGTGTGTGTCTGTGTGTGTCTGTGTGTGTGTCTGTGTGTGTGTGTGTGTGTGTGTGTGTGTCTGTGTGTGTGTGTCTGTGTCTGTGAGTGTGTGTCTGTGTGTGTGTGTGTGTGTGTGTGTGTCTGTGTGTGTGTGTCTGTGTGTGTGTGTGTGTCTGTGTGTGAGTGTGTCTGTGTGTGTGTGTGTGTCTGTGAGTGTGTGTCTGTGTGTGTGTGTGTCTGTGTGTGTCTGTGTGTGTGTGTGTGTCTGTGTGTCTGTGTGTGTGTGTCTGTGTGTGTGTGTGTGTGTGTGTGTCTGTGTGTGTGTGTCTGTGTCTGTGAGTGTGTGTCTGTGTGTGTGTGTCTGTGTGTGTGTGTCTGTGTGTGTCTGTGTGTGTGTGTGTGTGTGTGTCTGTGTGTGTGTGTCTGTGTCTGTGTGTGTGTCTGTGTGTGTGTGTCTGTGTCTGTGTGTGTGTCTGTGTGTGTGTGTCTGTGTCTGTGTGTGTCTGTGTGTGTGTGTCTGTGTGTGTCTGTGTGTGTGTGTGTGTGTGTGTGTGTGTCTGTGTCTGTGTGTGTGTCTGTGTGTGTGTGTGTGTCTGTGTGTGTCTGTGTGTGTGTGTGTGTGTGTGTGTGTGTCTGTGTCTGTTTGTGTGTCTGTGTGTGTGTGTCTGTGTGTGTGTCTGTCAAGACGTTCTTCCTGTTCCTCACTTTTACAGTGTTCTTGATCTAAAGAACTAGACTCATAAAAAACCAGTGTGACCTCTGACCTTTCCTCTTGAAGGTGGGGCTGACCAGGAGCAGAGCCGTGTTGACCTCAGGGTCAGAAGAACCTCCATGACTCCCAGTGTCAGACATGCCATGGTCTCCACAGAGAAGCAGCAGGTACGGGAGAGCGCCCTCTGTCTGCTGAGAGAGGAACTGCAGGTTACAGACCAGGACCGGGACCGGGACCAGGACCAGAGTAAAAAATGTCCCCTTAAAATAAAGAACTTTGTGCAGGAATAAATTAAATTTGGTGCGATTATCGTCTTTGGCTTATTTTAGGCTCTAGTTTTGGACAGAAACATGAGCCTGAGTCTGAATAATGTATGAGCCAATGAGAAGCCAGAAACACACACTGTGAAGAGGGACTAAACCAGGTCTAAACCAGTTCTAAACCAGGACTAAAGCAGGACTAAACCAGGTCTAAACCAGTTCTAAACCAGGACTAAACCAGGTCTAAACCAGGTCTAAACCAGGACTAAACCAGGTCTAAACCAGGACTAAACCAGGACTAAACCAGGACTAAACCAGGTCTAAACCAGGTCTAAACCAGGACTAAACCAGGACTAAACCAGGTCTAAACCAGGACTAAACCAGGTCTAAACCAGGACTAAACCAGGTCTAAACCAGGACTAAACCAGGTCTAAACCAGGACTAAACCAGGTCTAAACCAGGTCTAAACCAGGACTAAACCAGGTCTAAACCAGGACTAAACCAGGTCTAAACCAGGACTAAACCAGGTCTAAACCAGGTCTAAACCAGGACTAAACCAGGTCTAAACCAGGACTAAACCAGGTCTAAACCAGGACTAAACCAGGACTAAACCAGGTCTAAACCAGTTCTAAACCAGGACTAAACCAGGTCTAAACCAGGTCTAAACCAGGACTAAACCAGGTCTAAACCAGGACTAAACCAGGACTAAACCAGGACTAAACCAGGTCTAAACCAGGTCTAAACCAGGACTAAACCAGGTCTAAACCAGGACTAAACCAGGACTAAACCAGGTCTAAACCAGGACTAAACCAGGTCTAAACCAGGACTAAACCAGGTCTAAACCAGGACTAAACCAGGTCTAAACCAGGACTAAACCAGGTCTAAACCAGTACTAAACCAGGTCTAAACCAGGTCTAAAGCAGGTCTAAACCAGGACTAAACCAGGACTAAACCAGGTCTAAACCAGGACTAAACCAGGTCTAAACCAGGACTAAACCAGGACTAAACCAGGTCTAAACCAGGTCTAAACCAGGACTAAACCAGGTCTAAAGCAGTTAAAGACAAAGGGGTTGCGTTTCCTCTGGTTGTGACAAACATAAATCATTTGTGAATTTCGGTCGTTTCACATTCTCTTTGATGCAAACAACACGAGAGACGAGACGGGAAAAGAGACTTCACACTAAAGAAAACTACTACTACCGGTCAGAGGGTCACTTGGTCACGGGTTCACCTGGTCAGAGGTTCACCTGGTCAGAGGTTCTCCTGGTCAGAGGGTCACCTGGTCAGAGGTTCTCCTGGTCAGAGGGTCACCTGGTCAGAGGTTCCCCTGGTCAGAGGTTCCCCTGGTCAGAGGTTCACCTGGTCAGAGGTTCACCTGGTCAGAGGGTCACCTGGTTAAAGGGTCACCTGGTCAGAGGGTCACCTGGTCAGAGGGTCACCTGGTCAGAGGGTCACCTGGTTAAAGTTTCACCTGGTCAGAGGGTCACCTGGTCAGAGGTTCCCCTGGTCAGAGGTTCACCTGGTTAGAGGGTCACCTGGTTAGAGGGTCACCTGGTTAGAGGGTCACCTGGTCAGAGGGTCACCTGGTCAGAGGTTCACCTGGTTAGAGGGTCACCTGGTTAGAGGGTCACCTGGTCAGAGGGTCACCTGGTCAGAGGGTCACCTGGTTGTACCTTGGAGATGAGCGAGCTGTGGATCTTCTTGAACACGTCGTCCATCTCCAGGAGCTTTGGTTGGACCAGAGAGCTGCGTGGGCCACTGATGTGTCCAATGTGGTCCAGGCCCAGGTAATGCAGCACCAGCACGTCCCAGTCATCCCGCTTCAGGGTGTGGTCCAGGTGTCGAGTCACATTGTTGTCCACCTGAAGAAAAAGTGCAGTTTTAGGACAAAGTGTCAGTTTGTGACGGAAAAGTCTAAAACACAACGATGTTCAGTTTTCTGACACTGAATGACACGAAATCAACAAAATAAAGCTGCTCTTGTGTAGTTACCGTTACCTCGGTGTAGTCGGACTACAGGGCGTGTTACCTCGGTGTAGTCGGACTACAGGGCGTGTTACCTCGGTGTAGTCGGACTACAGGGCGTGTTACCTCGGTGTAGTCGGACTACAGGGCGTGTTACCTCGGTGTAGTCGGACTAGAGGGCGTGTTACCTCGGTGTAGTCGGACTACAGGGCGTGTTACCTCGGTGTAGTCGGACTACAGGGCGTTTTACCTCGGTGTAGTCGGACTACAGGGCGTTTTACCTCGGTGTAGTCGGACTACAGGGCGTTTTACCTCGGTGTATTCGGACTACAGGACGTGTTACCTCGGTGTAGTCGGACTACAGGGCGTGTTACCTCGGTGTAGTCGGACTACAGGACGTGTTACCTCGGTGTAGTCGGACTACAGGGCGTGTTACCTCGGTGTAGTCGGACTACAGGGCGTGTTACCTCGGTGTAGTCGGACTAGAGGGCGTGTTACCTCGGTGTAGTCGGACTACAGGGCGTGTTACCTCGGTGTAGTCGGACTAGAGGGCGTGTTACCTCGGTGTAGTCGGACTACAGGGCGTTTTACCTCGGTGTATTCGGACTAGAGGGCGTGTTACCTCGGTGTAGTCGGACTACAGGGCGTGTTACCTCGGTGTAGTCGGACTAGAGGGCGTGTTACCTCGGTGTAGTCGGACTACAGGGCGTGTTACCTCGGTGTAGTCGGACTACAGGGCGTGTTACCTCGGTGTAGTCGGACACAAAGAAGGAGGAGGTGCCGTCAGACTCCATGAAGAGTTTGGGGAACAGTTTGAGCCACGTGTCGTCGCCGTAGAAGACGATTCTTTTGCCGGCGGCTTTGGCCTGAAGCACGATGTTGTCCTCCTGCAGCGCCTGAGAGTTCAGGTTCAGCACCACGTCTATGAAGCCCGGGACACTCCCACTGGTCAGGGCCTGGAGAGAGAGGAGGCGCGTGAGAGGAGGCGTGAGAGAGGAGGCGTGAGAGAGGAGGCGTGAGAGAGGAGGCGTGAGAGAGGAGGCGTGAGAGAGGAGGCGTGTGAGAGGAGGCGTGAGAGAGGAGGCGTGAGAGAGGAGGCGTGTGAGAGGAGGCGTGAGAGAGGAAGCGTGAGAGAGGAGGCGTGAGAGAGGAGGCGTGAGAGAGGAGGCGTGTGAGAGGAGGCATGAGAGAGGAGGCGTGTGAGAGGAGGCGTGAGAGAGGAGGCGTGTGAGTGGAGGCGTGTGAGAGGAGGCGTGAGAGAGGAGGCGTGAGAGAGGAGGCGTGAGAGAGGATGCGTGTGAGAGGAGGCGTGAGAGAGGAGGCGTGTGAGAGGAGACGTGAGAGAGGAGGCGTGAGAGAGGAGGCGTGTGAGAGGAGGCGTGAGAGAGGAGGCGTGAGAGAGGAGGCGTGTGAGAGGAGGCGTGAGAGAGGAGGCGTGAGAGAGGAGGCGTGTGAGAGGAGGCGTGAGAGAGGAGGCGTGTTAGAGGAGGCGTGCTAGAGGAGGCGTGAGAGAGGAGGCGTGTGAGAGGAGGCGTGAGAGAGGAGGCGTGAGAGAGGAGGCGTGTGAGAGGAGGCGTGAGAGAGGAGGCGTGAGAGAGGAGGCGTGTGAGAGGAGGCGTGAGAGAGGAAGCGTGAGAGAGGAGGCGTGAGAGAGGAGGCGTGAGAGAGGAGGCGTGAGAGAGGAGGCGTGTGAGAGGAGACGTGAGAGAGGAGGCGTGAGAGAGGAGGCGTGTGAGAGGAGGCGTGAGAGAGGAGGCGTGAGAGAGGAGGCGTGTGAGTGGAGGCGTGTGAGAGGAGGCGTGAGAGAGGAGGCGTGAGAGAGGAGGCATGAGAGAGGATGCGTGTGAGAGGAGGCGTGAGAGAGGAGGATTGTGAGAGGAGACGTGAGAGAGGAGGCGTGAGAGAGGAGGCATGAGAGAGGATGCGTGTGAGAGGAGGCGTGAGAGAGGAGGATTGTGAGAGGAGACGTGAGAGAGGAGGCGTGAGAGAGGAGGCGTGTGAGAGGAGGCGTGAGAGAGGAGGCGTGAGAGAGGAGGCGTGTGAGAGGAGGCGTGAGAGAGGAGGCGTGAGAGAGGAGGCGTGTGAGAGGAGGCGTGAGAGAGGAGGCGTGTTAGAGGAGGCGTGCTAGAGGAGGCGTGAGAGAGGAGGCGTGTGAGAGGAGGCGTGAGAGAGGAGGCGTGAGAGAGGAGGCGTGTGAGAGGAGGCATGAGAGAGGAGGCGTGAGAGAGGAGGCGTGTGAGAGGAGGCGTGAGAGAGGAAGCGTGAGAGAGGAGGCGTGAGAGAGGATGCGTGTGAGAGGAGGCGTGAGAGAGGAGGCGTGTGAGAGGAGACGTGAGAGAGGAGGCGTGAGAGAGGAGGCGTGAGAGAGGAGGCGTGAGAGAGGAGGCGTGTGAGAGGAGACGTGAGAGAGGAGGCGTGAGAGAGGAGGCGTGTGAGAGGAGGCGTGAGAGAGGAGGCGTGAGAGAGGAGGCGTGTGAGTGGAGGCGTGTGAGAGGAGGCGTGAGAGAGGAGGCGTGAGAGAGGAGGCGTGAGAGAGGAGGCGTGAGAGAGGATGCGTGTGAGAGGAGGCGTGAGAGAGGAGGCGTGTGAGAGGAGGCATGAGAGAGGAGGCGTGTGAGAGGAGGCGTGAGAGAGGAGGCGTGAGAGAGGAGGCGTGTGAGAGGAGGCGTGAGAGAGGAGGCGTGAGAGAGGAGGCGTGAGAGAGGAGGCGTGTGAGAGGAGGCGTGAGAGAGGAGGCGTGTTAGAGGAGGCGTGCTAGAGGAGGCGTGAGAGAGGAGGCGTGTGAGAGGAGGCGTGAGAGAGGAGGCGTGAGAGAGGAGGCGTGTGAGAGGAGGCGTGAGAGAGGAGGCGTGAGAGAGGAGGCGTGTGAGAGGAGGCGTGAGAGAGGAGGCGTGAGAGAGGAGGCGTGAGAGAGGAGGCGTGAGAGAGGAGGCGTGAGAGGAGGTACATGAGAGAGGAGGCACATGAGAGAGGAGGCGTGAGAGGAGGCGTGTGAGAGGAGGCGTGAGAGAGGAGGCGTGTTAGAGGAGGCGTGCTAGAGGAGGTATGTGAGAGGAGGCGTGAGAGAGGAGGCGTGTTAGAGGAGGCGTGAGAGAGGAGGCGTGAGAGAGGAGGCGTGAGAGAGGAGGCGTGAGAGGAGGTACATGAGAGAGGAGGCACATGAGAGAGGAGGCGTGAGAGGAGGCGTGTGAGAGGAGGCGTGAGAGAGGAGGCGTGACAGGGGAGGCATGTTAGAGGAGGTGCGAAAGAGGAGGCGTGAGAGAGGAGGTGTGAGAGAGAAGGCGTGAGAGAGGAGGCGTGAGAGGAGGCGTGAGAGAGGAGGTATGTTAGAGGAGGTGCGAGAGAGGAGGCACGTGAGAGGAGGCGCGAGAGAGGAGGCGTGAGAGCGGAGGCGTGTTAGAGGAGGTGTGAGAGAGGAGGCGTGAGAGAGGAGGCGTGCTAGAGGAGGCGTGCTAGAGGAGGCGTGAGAGAGGAGGCGTGTGAGAGGAGGCGTGAGAGAGGAGGCGTGAGAGAGGAGGCGTGTGAGAGGAGGCGTGAGAGAGGAGGCGTGAGAGAGGAGGCGTGTGAGAGGAGGCGTGAGAGAGGAAGCGTGAGAGAGGAGGCGTGAGAGAGGATGCGTGTGAGAGGAGGCGTGAGAGAGGAGGCGTGTGAGAGGAGACGTGAGAGAGGAGGCGTGAGAGAGGAGGCGTGAGAGAGGAGGCGTGAGAGAGGAGGCGTGTGAGAGGAGACGTGAGAGAGGAGGCGTGAGAGAGGAGGCGTGTGAGAGGAGGCGTGAGAGAGGAGGCGTGAGAGAGGAGGCGTGTGAGTGGAGGCGTGTGAGAGGAGGCGTGAGAGAGGAGGCGTGAGAGAGGAGGCGTGAGAGAGGAGGCGTGAGAGAGGATGCGTGCGAGAGGAGGCGTGAGAGAGGAGGCGTGTGAGAGGAGACGTGAGAGAGGAGGCATGAGAGAGGAGGCGTGTGAGAGGAGGCGTGAGAGAGGAGGCGTGAGAGAGGAGGCGTGTGAGAGGAGGCGTGAGAGAGGAGGCGTGAGAGAGGAGGCGTGTGAGAGGAGGCGTGAGAGAGGAGGCGTGTTAGAGGAGGCGTGCTAGAGGAGGCGTGAGAGAGGAGGCGTGTGAGAGGAGGCGTGAGAGAGGAGGCGTGAGAGAGGAGGCGTGTGAGAGGAGGCGTGAGAGAGGAGGCGTGAGAGAGGAGGCGTGAGAGAGGAGGCGTGAGAGAGGAGGCGTGAGAGGAGGTACATGAGAGAGGAGGCGTGAGAGGAGGCGTGTGAGA